>NC_067422.1:32272884-32572884 GCF_009764475.1 Pristis pectinata
CGGTGCAGAGTTCTGCAGTTGCATTTCAAGCACAGTAACTGTCTGTATTTCATCTCTTAAAGGCACAGTCCCCATGACAGTGCTAATATTCAGTTGCCATGAAAGAGACGGGGGAGGGGGAGGTACAGGGGGAGAGCAGGGGGAGGGGGAGGTACAGGGGGATGGACAGGAAGACGGTTCCCAAATTTATCGAATGAAACCTGGACAGTCACAACAGTGAGATTAATCCCAGGAGGGAGGTCCTGTTTTCCTGGGCAGGGAGAGGATCCAGAAGAGCCACTGGACCAACACAAGGAAAGTCTGGCAGGAAATGCCTCCAGCTGTCTTCTCCAGATGTGAGAATCTCCACTCAATGGAGCATGCACAAATAAATCTCATGTCCTTGCTCGAAGTGTCAAAGAGAGCTACAGACCACTGAGGCCAGTTGCAGCAAGCTATTTTAGTCATTGGATGAGGGACTCATTCATTGACATGTTATGATCAGTACTAGTAGAATGTAGGGATCATTAGGTATCCTCTGGGGTCCCTGCCTGCTTATTGCTGTCCACTTTTGTTGGCAATGACTGAACTGCGGAGTCACTGGGTTTTCTTTGATACTTAAGGTTCTTTAGCAGAATTGTGTCTCGATTTTGTATGCCGTTTGGCGGCTTCTGCTGCTCAGTTGGGAGCTGTGGCTGTGCATGTTGAGTGAGGCATCTCCTAGTTGCTGCCTTCTTTCTCCTGCACTTCTGGCTCTGTCTCATGTCCCCCAGGCTCTGGATCTCCTTGCTGCTCTTCCTCCACTACCAGCTGCTGCCTTCTGTTTGCAACATAGAGCCCATGATGATGATAATGTCTCCACATGCTGTGTTATGTACTGTAAGGTACCTATAACCTGATGCATGGCAACGGAATCTCATTTTTAGAAAACCAATAGTATTTCCCATGATGGGTTTGGTGCTTGTGTGGCTCTCATTATATCTGTAGGTATGATGAGCCAGGGAAGTAAAGGATAATCCTGGTCCCCAGGATCCATCCTTTTGCTGGCTACTGAAACTATCCGCTAGAGTGGACTCCCTCAGGATGAAGGACTAAAACTGTTCTTCTGGAAAACATGACATTCCCCATCAGGATATCCTCCTGATGGTCCACAACCACTTGTGCATTGAAGGATTGGGAACTTTCCAGTTGATGGAAAAGTTTGGGTTATGAATAGGAATCCTTCCAGGCTCATAGGTGCAGCCATTGGCTGCCCACACTCATAGGAAGTCACCAATTCTATAAAATCCCAGTGCCCCAAGATGGCAGCTGTTTCTTACAGAAATCAAAGTAATTGAAATAATTTCTCTATGAATAAAGCCTGGGTGATCTCTCTGAAGCTGTGGCAAGTTGTAAATTGGGAGATAGGGAAGAGATCAGTTACAGCCATTTGGCAAAATCTTGTGAGGAGGAGGTTGAGAGTCTACTTGACCTTGATCTCCATGGTGAGAGCAGTCCAAGCACAAGGGAACAGTTGAAGGTCTTCCCAAAAATGTCCTATATTACAGCGATGACAGTCTTGGGAAACAGGAGCCTGTGAATGTTCTTTGGAGAAGTCCATAATGGATGTGGTGTCTCTGAAGACTCTCTGGGAATAGGCTCGTCACTGATGGGCATGTCTTTGCTTCCCCCCAGACAACATGCCCAGCCATGGCCATAATAAAGTCTGTGAGGGAATACCGCCAGTAATGCCAAAGAAATAAGGAAGTATTGGAGATAGGAGCAGGAGTAGGCCATTCAGCCCCTGCATGGTAGTGGGCCTGCACTACCATTTGACATAATCATAAGAGTGACATGAAGAACAACATTTGTTATGCAGTCTGTAGTTGGAATATTTAAAGGGGAATTGGTTAAATACTGTATATAGTGAAGAAAAAAAATTACATTGTTACTGAGAAAGGACTACTAGGTGGAATCAGAGATTTGTTCTGGTTGAGAGCTAGAACAGACACAATGGTCACAATCACACTATAACCATCTTATGATCCACTTCAGTATGCTGGTCCTTCCTTCTCCCCAATTCCTTTGATCCCTTTCACATTCTCCTTCTCAAATAAATATCACCTCCACTGTGTTCTATGGCAGGAAATTCCACAGGTTTACCCCCTCAAGAAGTAAGTCAGCAGTTCGTGCTGGATAAGTCACCCCTGTTCACTGTGACTCTGCTGTTGAGTTCTGGAGCTGCCCAGAGCGATTTCCCAAAGCTGGCAGAGTGTCCCTTTTAATTGAAGCAACAAAGTAGTTCAATGTTTTCCTAGTTGTACTGAGACAAATCCACAAAGGTCATAATTTGCCCCTTTGTGGACTAATCTAAATCAGTGAGAAAGGAAATGGGTATTGCCAGAATAGTGACATCATCAGGTGTGCATGCTAATCTGAACAGAGTGTGGAAATCCAATTTTACAATAGACAATCTCACATCAAGTTGTTTTATGTTCTATTCATCACAAAATCATTTTCTAGGCTGACTTAATTTTTTGTGCTAACTTAGCTAGTTTAGCTTTCTTCCGCTGGGGTTAGCTCATCACCCCATTTAGCTCGTTTCTGATATGGAAGTCTGTGGGTTTAAGACCGACTCCAGAGAGCTGAGCTCAAAGTCCAGGCTAACATCTCTGTTCCGGGCTAAGGGAGCTCTGTGGCCATATCAACATTCAAAATAAGGTCCTAAAGCAAAGATAAACCCTCCAGAAATCTGAAATTAGAACCAGACTATGCTGGAAACACTGAACAAGTCAGATAGCAGCCGTGTAGAGAGTGTTGACGTTTCAAGGTCATCAGAACTGCTTTGATGAAAGGTGAACTCTGTTTCTCTCTCCACCACTGTTCTTGGCCTGTTGTGTTTTTCTAACATTTTCTGCTTCATGTTAAACCAAGATCTTCTTGGTTCTCTCATGTCAACCTTAAAGGTCCTGTGTCAAACTATTTCAAAGAATGCTACTCCCTGTTGCTGCAATTTATGTTTATTCATTGTTTATCTGTGCACAATTTGGCTGCTGTGTTTCCTGAACCACAGTGGGGACTACATTTCAAAATTATTGCAAAGCACTTTGCAGGATCCTTGGTTGTGAAAGGTGCTCCAATATATCCATACAAGTTCTTAACCCCTTCACACACCTCATACAACATCTTTGATCAAATATTTCTTCTGCTTTGGAAAATGAATTGAACTGCAGATGCTAGAATTTGAAACGAAAGCAGAAATGCTGGAAGAACTCAGCCAGTTGAGTAGTATCTATGGATAGAGAAACCCATTCATGTTTCAGGTCAAAGACCTTTCATCGGAACTGAGAAAGAGAGAACGGCAGTTAGTCTAAGTGGCAGAGAAGGTGGGGAGGACAATGTGTAGAACAGAGGGAATTTCTGCAATAGGGTGAAATGATGTAGCCATTGGATTGACAGTAAAGCTCACTTGTCTGTGTAATGTGTTGCTAATTTCCACAGCTCTTCATGGCTTCAGTTGCCCAAGAGGTATTAATACCCCATCCAACATTAACTAATATCCAATGAAAGAGAAGCAGAGTTAGTTTAAAATTCATAGTCAGAAAAGACTTCAACCAAAACCTTAACATAGATGGTCTTAACACAGTTCCTCTTTCCACAGGTGCTGGCTGAACTGTTGAGTGTTTTCATCATTTTCTGCTTAACAGGTATCTTTTACATAACAATCTATAGAGCTAAATTTCAAAACCCAGCAAAGTAGTTGCAGAATTTAAATTCAGTTAATAATCTGGCATTAAAACACAATAATCCCAAGCAAGTTTGTCACTAGACTCCGAGACCTAGGACTCAACACGTCCCTCTGTAACTGGATCCTTGACTTTCTAACAAACAGACCACAATCAGTGAGGATAGGCAGCAATACCTCTGGCATGATTATTCTCAACACTGGTGCCCCACAAGGCTGTGTCCTCAGCCCTCTACTATACTCCCTGTGTGGGCAGATTCTGCTCTAACCCCATCTACAAGTTTGCAGATGATATCACCTTTGTAGGCCGTATCTCAAACAGCAATGAGTTGGAGTACAGAAAGGAGATAGAGAGCTTAGTGGAATGGTGTCATGACAACAACCTTTCCCTCAATGTCAGCAAAACAAAAGAGCTTGGTCATTGACTTCAGGAAAGGGGGCAGTGTACAAGCACCTGTCTACATCAATGGTGCTGAGGTCGAGAGGGTTGAGAGCTTCAAGTTCCTGAGAGTGAACATCACCAACAGCCTGTCCTGGTCAAATCACGTAGATGCCACGGCCAAGAAAGCTCACCAGCACCTCTACTTCCTCAGGAGGCTAAAGAAATTTGGTTTGTCCCCTTTAACTCTCACCAACTTTTACCGATGCACCATAGAAAGCATCCTATCTGGATGTATCATGGCTTGGTACAGCAACTGCTCTGCCCAGGACCGCAAGAAACTGCAGAGAGTTGTGGACACAGCCCAGCGCATCACGGACACCAGCCTCCCCTCCTTGGATTCTGTCTTTACCTCTTGTTGTCTTGGTGAAGCAGCCAGCATAATCAAAGACCCCACCCACCCGGGACATTCTCTCTTCTCTCCTCTTCCATCGGGTGGAAGATACAGGAGCCTGAGGGCATATACCACCAGACTTAAGGACAGCTTCAACCCCACTGACAAGACTATTGAACAGTTCCCTTATACATTGAGATGGACTATGACCTCACAATCTACCTTGTTGTGACCTTGCACCTTATTGCACTGCACTTTCTCTGTAGCTGTGACACTTTACTCTGTTCTGTTATTGTTTTTACCTGTACTACCTCAATACACTCTGTACTAACTCAATGTAACTGCACTGTGTAATGAATTAACCTGTACGATCGGTATGCAAGACAAGTTTTTCACTGTACCTCGGTACGAGTGACAATAATATACCAATACCTTAGCAAAACTACCAGATTGTAGCAACAAATAACTTGAAATATAAATAAGGAAACACAAAGTGAGTCTCACCCAAGAGTTTCCAGAACCATTTGCAACTCATGGGCAATATGAAGCCACAAAAGTGAGTCAAACAATCCAGTTCCTACATGTTATATCTTATACATACAAATATATATTGTGCATATTTTGAATCTGGGGCCCTCTCACCCGTTGACAGACCATTTCATAAGGCTGGTGTCATTTCCCTGTTAATGACATTACCATGTGCTGCATGAATTTCTAACTTACTAAGAGAAATTAGATCAGAGGGCAGTGGAGGCCAATTCTCTGGGCACTTTCAAGAAGGAGCTAGATAGGTTTCTTATAGATAGGGGAATCAAGGGATATGGGGACAAGGCAGGAACAGGATATTGATTGTTGAGCATCAGCCATGATCTCAAAATGGCGGTGCAGACTCGAAGGGCCGAATGGTCTACTTCTGCTCCTATTGTCTATTGTCTATCAAGGTATCAGGATCTACAACTGCACTCACAGTAATAGATCATTCAGAATGTTGGAAACCATTCCATAAAGGATCCTCAATCAGACATTATTTTGTCTTGATCTTTGAAGTTCATTCTAGAAATACAAAGCTCAAAGTTTCAAGTTAATCCAATATTTCTCCTCTCCATCATTTAAGTTTAATGAACAAAGACAAAACATAATCCATTTATCTTTTACTGCTGAGTTTCCAAGCATCAAATGAAATAAATTAATGAAGCTGAATTCATAAATGTTAAAAGATTAAGCTTTGAAATATAAGTGTTTATAGATCATCAGTCACTATAAAGTTAGAATGAAATAATCGGGTCTATTATTACTGAAACTTAAGGTGTCAAGAAATGGACCATACTGGATGAAGGCCAATGCCTCAAGCCAAGATTATTCAGTAGAAGTACTAAATAACTTACATGGAGTGTGCACTATTTATGGATTGATATTGTTGTTGTCAGAGGGAATTCTGAATGACAAGTATTAACCTTCAAAACAAAGAAATGAATCAGGGGTGAAAAGAAATCAGCAATTGGAAAATAAGCTGTGGGGTCCTTGCAGAATTTAGTCATTCTGACACCTGCAGAATACTATCCCCGAAAGTAAAGATCCACAACTTTTCATTGACCCTGGAAAATCTGGACAGCTTCCCGTTTGGGAGTCACCTCTCAGTGAAAGCAGATAACAATCCACAATTACAATCACTGTTCCAGCACAGCCTTTGGCTGTCTGAGGAAAAGGGTGTTTGAAGATCAAGACCTCAAACCCAGTACAAAACTCATTGTCTATGAAGCGGCAGTGATCCCTCTTATACCCTTCTGAGGCTTGGATTACTTACAGCAGAAGATACCAGCAATATTGTCTCCACAAAAACCTCTACATCCACTTGCAGTATAAGTGAACCAATATAAGCATCCTCTCCAACAAAAGATTTCTAATTACATTCAATAGGGACATTGGGCAGCTTATATAGTTTGCATGACCAAAACCAGACTCCTGAAACAGATACAGATGATCCACAAAATTCCTTACAGAATTCACAAATCACTCCCCAAAATTTTGAACCATGAAGTAAGATTCACTTTCACAGAATCTGTGTGGAAAAAGGTAAATATATCAAAATATTTTTTTTCAGCTCGCACCTCTTGACACATGTACAGATGACATGTCTTGATATTACAGAAAATCACTATATGGTCTGTGTTCTAGGAAGGCAACGCAGGGGCTGCCTGTACTCTATTCCAATCTGTGGCACGGTAAAAGATTACCAGGTGTCCAGAGGAAAAAAATTCAAAGATGTTCTCCAAACCTCCTTGTAAAAGTGCAACAACCCCACTGATTCCTGAGAATTCTGGCCCACAATTGCTCAAGGTGGAGAAGGAACATTCAGGATGGCTTGAATAACCTTGAGTCCATGCACCCTGAGCACAAGGAAGCCTTGCGTATATGGTGAGATGAGTCCACCTCCCAAACACAGATCATGTGTGAACACTTTATTACAGACCAACAACAGCTAACGTGTGCTTCTGTCAGACGTGTGATGACTTCATTGTCACACATGTCTATAACTCATTTACATACTTATATAATGTTATACCATGGGGATTATTCAACCTTTCTACCTTTTCAGAGAGAGACACAATTATTCCCACTCATTTGTTATTTCCCCATTGCCATGTTGAGATATATGTGACTTCCTGGGAAGAGATTACCAGGTGCTCCGAGGGAAAGATCTGAAGATGTTCTTAAAACCTCCTTGAAAAAATGTGGTATCCCCACTGATTCCTGAGAAATCAGGCCTATGACTACATAGCTCTGAGAACCTTGAATCCATGTGTCAGAAGCACAAGGAAACTGTACAGATATTGGACAATTATTGCAATCTATAGATACTTGAAGTAGCAGAAATTTAGCACACGGAAATCAACGAGTAGGAGAAACAAGCAATACATATATTGCCGCCTTAAAGAACTTAACAAGTTTTGGAAGTTTGGTAAATTCTTAAAATGTATTATGTGGGGATACATTCACATCTGGCTTAAATCACAAAAAGATTTTACCCAAATTGTTAGGCATGCAGGGTCTTATATTTCCCCTAGATTGCAAAATTGCAATCTCAATTGAAGCAACATTGCAAACTGATAAGGAATTTTGCCCACAGCCAGACATGAACCAAATGATTGCCTTAGAAGCAGCAATGAAAGCAGCTTTCCTGAAACAAGATCAGCATTGCCTGAGTAGAAGTGGCATGAATTCTTGCCAGTGGTGAAAGGCAGGGACTCACCACAGGACTGATCCTTCAAGGATTCAAAGTGTTATACATCTATAAAGAAATGCCCCATAGTGATGGTACATAAATCCAAAGCCAGAACAAATAACCAGAGTTATGCCAGCTGTATAACTCCTTTACAGATAGGGAATTTGTCCAGCAAGAAAATAAATATTTCTTTATGACGTAGAAAGAAGACATTTGCCATTGAGTTTATGCTGGCCCTTGTAGCATTCCCATCAATCCCACTTCCCCCTCTTATTTCCATGGAACCTATTCTCATACATGTCCATCCACTCCCTGGTTCTCCTACCATGTACCTTCATGAGCAGTTACCTTATTGTCACCGATTAACCTACCAACCTACACATCCTTGTGACATGGGAGGAAACCAGAGCACATGTGTCAGATCCATGCATTCGCAGGGAGAACGTGCAAACTCCACAC
Source organism: Pristis pectinata (assembly GCF_009764475.1). Classification (NCBI taxonomy): domain Eukaryota; kingdom Metazoa; phylum Chordata; class Chondrichthyes; order Rhinopristiformes; family Pristidae; genus Pristis; species Pristis pectinata. The sequence goes on from NC_067422.1 coordinate 32,281,043, forward strand.
AGACAGCACCGGAGATCAGGATCAGATCTGGGTCACTGGAACAGCACTACTTGCTGCACCACTGTGGCATCCTCAAACAGAGAAATTCATTCAGATAGGGCAGCTGCTGATTCATAAAAATATCTATGCAACTGATATAATTAACAGCAATGTTTTCAGATTAAATTTACAAGTTAGCAAAGGCAAATACAAGTACAGCAGCAGAATTGCTCCAATGTGGTTCAATGTATCTTACAGCATGAAATTCAAGCACCTCCCTTTGACAGAAGTACAATCAGTCTCAAAACAAAATCTGCTGTAGTACTGAAGATACAAGGTCAAATGCAATGTCTGTGGTTTATGATAGTGTTTCGATTTGTCAATAGCCAGAAGAGAGTATAAAGAGTGTCTAACACAACAAGGCAAGGATAGGCTGTGTAAACCAAGAAATCGATTGGAAAGGCATGTTTAGCATCCATGCTGATACTGTGAAATCACACTTTAAGGTATTATTATACAAATACGACGAAGCTTTTAAGGATGCTTTTCCTGGTATTATTAGCTTGAGGGCATGAACACACATTGAGCCCGATGCAAAACAAGTATATTGCAAACCATAAAAATTAGAACAGAAAGTACTGGAAACATTCAGGAGCAGTTTGTAGAACTTTTGTCTCACAGCACCAGAGACCGGGTTCAATCCTGACCTCGGGTACTGTCTGTAGAGTTTGCACGTTCTCCCTGTGACCATGTAGATTTCTTCCAGGTGCGATGGTTTCTTCCCACATCCCAAAGTTGTGCAGGTTGGTAGATTAATTGGCCACTGTAAATTACCCCTAGTGTGTACGTGAGAGGTAGAACCTGAGGGGAATTGATGGGAATGTGGGGAAAATGACGTGCGATTAATGTAGGATTACTGTAAATGGATGTTTGATGCTTGACGCAGCCTTGGTGGGTTGAAGGGCCTGTTTCCGTGTATCTCTTTATGACTCTATTAGGCAGCATCTTAATTATTTGGGTCTATGACATTTTTGACCAGCAGAATGTGACTCATCCTGTCTCATCTGGCTGTTGCCTTGGACCTCCTCTTCAGTAGATTAAATTCTTCATCACATGTATAATATTTTATGATGCCCCTTGCTGCAATAATTTGTTCAATGAGGACTCTTCTGCTATTTTCTCTAATTCGCAGAAGATAGTGTTAGGTATTACAGACCTGCATTAACTTACCAATCTTGTACTTTTTCATATTTCACCTGTTCTAATGCAGGGCCATCCACCTGCAACCAACAGTTTTCCTCTTTACATAGATACTGCCTGACCTGCTGGATATTTCCAGCATTCTCTTTTGTTTCAGTGTGCCGGCACTTAGTGTTCAACTGCGCACAGTTCCAGTGTGCTTTTGTTTTGTTTTTTATTTTCCCTCTCACTGCCCTTATTCATCCATTATCTAGACTGCTCTGAAAGCATTGTATCATCTGGACAACCTTTGCCTCATTAAGGATCTTTCTTTCATTCTCTCCACCTCTCCTCCCCTCTGTGGCTTTGAACATGCTTGAGATCTCCCCTCTCCAGTCCTGTTGAAGGGTTATTGACCTGATGCATTGACTGTGCTTCCCTCTCCAGAGATGTGAGCAGGAGGGAACTTATTTGATGTCCAAGCAGTGTTCAATTAGCCTTACCCCAAAGATGCATCACCCTGGACCATACTGCGACCAATAGTTCTTTTCCATCACCGATGACCATCACTTTCTGCAAATTGCTCTTTGCAAGCAGAGCAGGAAGATATTTTATGTTTGCTGATTAAACACATTGCTTAGTGAGTTAAGCATATAGTTTCACCTTTATTAAGATTCTGCGTTGCTCTATTGATTTCATTTTCAGTTACTTACATCAAATGAATTTCTCTTTCAAGTGCAAACTGATCTTGAGCTTCTTCTATTAAACAAAAACAATTAACATTTATTTGAGCCACATTACCATAGAGAGAGCCCATTTATTCTGCCTCCAATCCTGTACTGCTGGTCTTGTTCTTATTTCTCCTTGACATTCCAAAAAAAACAACCCTTAGTTATGTCTGTCAGTGGTAAAGTGCAAGTTATCAAGGGATCCTCACGTAGTTGCAATGTGCCAGAATGTGTCACTTAAATCTGGGATAACATTAAAATACTTATCTGAGAATATTTCAGGAACACACTCAGGTGCAGTATGATATTGAAAGGATCAACCCTATCAGATCCTTCACAGCAGAAAGGGAATTGGTAATTGGTTTATTATTGTCACATGTACCAAGATACAGTGAAAAGCTTTGTTCTGCGTGCCACGCAGATAAACCATTCCAAACACAAGTACGTTGAGGTAGTACAAAAGGAAAAGTAATAACAGAATGCAGAATATCATGTTACAGTTACAGAGAAAGTGCAGTGCAGGCAGACAATAAGGTGTGAGGGCCATGGCAAAATAGATTGAGAGAGTAAACGTTCAGCTTTTTTGTACAAGAGGTCTGTTGAAGAGACTTATAATTGCAGGATAGAAACGGTCCTTAAGCCTGGTGGTGCGTGTTTGCAAGCTTTTGTACCTTCTGCCTGATGGAAGGGGGAAGAAGAGAGAATGGTCAGGGTGGGATGGATCTTTGATTATTTTGGCTGCTTTCCCGAGGCAGTGGGAAGTGTGGACAGACTCAATGGAGGGGAGGCTGGTTTTTGTGCCAATTTTGGCCTTTGGGAGATGTACCCATCCCCTATTCAAAAACATAGAGTCAGAGAGAGATACAGTACGTAAACAGGGCCTTCAGCCTACCGACTCCACACTGACCATGAACAACTCATTCACACCAGTCCTACACTAATCCTATTTTATTCTCCCCAGATTCTCGTCAACTCTCCCAGATTGTACCATCCATTTATACACAAGGGGCAATTTACAGTGGCCAATTAACCTACCAACCTGCACACCTTTGGAATTTGGGAGGAAAATGGAGCACCTGAAGGAAACCCATACTGTCACAGGGAAAACATGCAAACTCCACATTCAGACAGCACCTGAGGTCAGGATTGAACCCAGGTCTCTGAACCTCTACTAGCTACACCACTGTGCTGCCCACAAACAGTTACTGGCATGAGTGGCAGCCATTACAACAAGTTTATCACTAATTAATCAAATACTTTTCATTTATCTCATAACATATGATGCCCTCACGTTATTCTTTCTGATTTTCACTTCTCATTTTGTGAAGGATCGCCAAATCAAATACTCAGGAGTAGAACTTTGGCCTTGCTTCATATACTACTGTAAATGTGTGACATACATGTATGTGCATTATACTCTACTTCCAAAAAATTGGATCCATTGACTTTGTATGTAATTCTCTTGCACATATATAGTGCTGAAGACCAAGCAGAAATTTTTACGTCTCATTTTCAGATGTAAAGCAGGAAGTGCATCATCTTTTGCCAGGCTCTTACTTGAGCCCGTAACTTCATGTATGGTTATTCTAGCAGTTACCTACAAACACAAATACTAAATGTGGTGGATGCTGGAAAATTGTAAAACCAAACAGAAAATGCTGGAAATAGTAAGTCATTCAAACCAAAAAAAATTAGTGATATCATTATTTAAGTAAGTAAAAATCAGGGAAACATTTTGGGTTTGGGGTTTGGTGTTTCAACGGTGCTGGGGAGGAAGGGGAGAGGTTTGGTGGTGGTAAAGGACAGGAAAGGATAAAAGAGAAAGCAAAAGGGCAGGAGAGAATAAATGACAAAGTGGATCAAATGGAGAAAATTGGAGGTTGTTGCCCCGCACCACATCGTGGATAAGTGCACCTTCACAGACGGTTATTCAGATTTACATTACGTACATTCTTATATTTGCATTTCATTGATAGCATTGTCCCAGGTTTTGGATCTTGCTATATCTTAACAACAAGAAAAGAGATAAAGGCTGAGTTTCATTCTTTAGGAAATTTATTCATTTTATTCAAGCCTGCTGAGTGCTGTGGTAGCTGTCCTTGCACAGATCAACTAAGGTGGTATCTGCCCAGGATCAAACAATTAGCCCTCAAAAGCACCATGACGCTGATGAACTGAATACCTTCAATTTTATATGCATGTTACTGAAGAATTACGTTCACTGATAACTGTTACAAGGGGAAATATCAGTTTTACTGATTAACATACCAGTTTTTGCTCTGAATGTTGATTAACAAGGTGACTTTTAAAATTATTACTTATTCATAGTGTGGGTGCTACTAGCAAGGACAGCATTTATTACCCATACTAAAATGCCTATGAGAGGTTCCGTCTTGAACCACTGCAGTCCTTCTGATTAAGGTACCCTCACAGCACTATTGGTGAAGGAGTTCCAGGACTTAGATTCACTGACGGTGAAGAACTGGTAATGGGAAGTCTGTGGGGGATTAGGCAGTAAGTCACTTACCACAGGATACCCAGCTTCTGACCTGCTCTTGTAACCAATGCTTATGTGGCTGGTCCAGTTGAGGTCCTGGTCAACGGTGTCTCTCAGGAGACTCAGGACTTCATGATGAAAATGCCATTAAATGTCAAAGATAGATGGTTTTCTGTCAAAGTGAAGTTTATTGTCATATGCACAGGTCACAAGACAAACATAAATTATGCACAATTTTTTCAAGAGAAAACAAAATTAGAACAAAAAAATATCCATTTCAGTGCAATGTGATCAGAATGGTCATAATATTGCTAAACTGCAGTGGTGATTCGAGTTTTGCCATTTAGTTCAAGAAATGAATGGTTGAAGGGAGCAGCTGTTCTTGAACCTGGTGGTGTGGGATTTCAGGCTTCTGTACCTCCTGCTTGATGGTAGCTGTGAAAAGGTGGCATGGCCTGAATGGAGATGATCTTTGTTTTAGTTGGAAATTTTGTTGGAGATGATCATCACTTGTGTTCTGTGCGGCATGAATGTTACTTGCCCATTTATCAGCCCGTGCCTGAACATTGTCGTGGTCAGACTATCACTGCATTTTGTGAGGTGCAGTAAATGGAATTGATCATTGTGCAAAATACCAGTTCTGATCTTCTGATAGAAGTAGCTGAAACAGTTGAAGATGGTTGGCCCTGAGAAAATCCTGCAATAATATTTTGGGACTGGAATGATGGTCTTCAACAACCACAACCATGTTCTTTTCTGGGAGGTGTGATTCCACCCACTGGGCACCCTTTGATGCCCATTAACCTCTGTTTTATGAGGTCTCCTTGATGTTCAGGGCAGTAATTCTTCTCACCTCTGGACTTCAACTCTTCAGTCCATCTGTAATATGGTCTGGAGCTCGGTGGCCTTGGGCAAACCCAAGCCGGGCATTGGTGAGCGGTTTATTGAAGAGTAAGTTGCGCTTGATAACACTGCTGAGAACACCTTCCATCATTTTGATGATGATTGAGTGTTAATTAGTTACTGGTTTGTATTTGCCCTGCCTTTTGTGAACAGAACATATTTGGGCAATTTTCCACATTGTCAGATAGATCCCAGTGCTCTAACTACTGGAACAGCTTGTTAATTAAGTTAATTTAAATTTATGTTAACTTCTGTTTGTCATGCTTGTAACGTACTGTGCTGTTGCTACACAACGCTAATTTTCATGGCAGTTATACCCTGTGTATGTACAGTATGCCTATGACAATAAGCTCGATCTTGAACAGCTTGACTGCAGGTACAGCTTGTTCTGGAGTGCAAGAATTCAGATCCACAACCAAGATGTGGTCTAGTCCCACAGTTTCTGTTGCATTCAATGCCCTCAATCATTTCTTGAAATCACATAGAATGAATCAAATTCCCAAAGAATGGCTTCTTTGATGGTTAGGATCCCAGGAGGAGGCCAAGATGGATCATCCAATCAGCATCTCTGGCTGACAATGGTTACCTTTTGGCACCCAAATGTTGGGCACAACAATCACTGAGGGCAGGCAGGGGACTCCCTCCTCCCAGTGTCCACCACAGTCAGGCTCCATAAGCAATGTCTAGTCCCTCACCATGTGACTCATCTTCATATGTGAGGCTGGACTCTGTCTATGGGCTTGGATTCCATTTAAGAACGACATGAAAAATAACTTTGTCCCTATATTCACTTAATATCCACAGACACACGTCTTCTTACATGTATCACTGGTCAGAAATCATAAACAGGAATGGTGGCTGATTCTTCCACACCTTCTCACAGCTTTAGTGATTGGACCTACTTTGTATTCAGCTGAATCAGTGTGCCTTGACTATAGATTGGAAGTGAAGCCTTCAAGTAAGGACTGAAGTAGCTCTCATTACACTTATCTTGATAAATACACTGGTCAGAACAATATTATTTTGATAAAGATAAGTGGAACGAGAGTCCAATTTTGCTTGCATAATGAAGAATCAGGCTGGTGCAGAACAACAGAGGATGAAGTCTACTGGCACAAGGAAAAGTTGAGTTCCACTAGGTCTCGAGGGAAAGCGGATAAACATTTGAAGTAGAAGAAGGTGTAAATGTTTGGGGGAGAAACAGAAGGACAATGCAAAATGCTTTGGGTTGCTCCAGATATATGCTGAACAACTTTCTTCCCTGCTGTATACTGTTATGGTTCATTGAGATATAGATGGATTTTTGGCCTTCAGGGAAATCAAGGATTATGGGGATGAGGCATGAAAGTGGATTTGGGCCAATGGTTAGATCAAACTTGATCTTAGTGAATGGGGGAACATGTTTGACCTGTCCTCCTCCTCAAGTTTTTGTATTCACTTCTTATCTCTCTCACCTGCTCAGACACTGCTTTGGTCATGGAAAGTAAAAGCAAACTTCCTCTTAAATTGAAGTGAACTTTATATTGTTGAGAATTATAGCATGAGATCGAGTTTTTAAAAGAAATCTAAAAGTTAATAATGCATGACACAATTATAGTAAAGTGTGGGCATCAGAAATAATGTTAAAAGCAGTCTGAAACAATTGGCAATGGCTTTCCTATAGGAAAAGAAAACATACTTTGTACTAGAGCAAAAATTATTTACCCACTAAAGACTATTCTTAATGAGTGTGGCTTTGGGTTGGCAACACATTTTAGGTGCTATCTCAACGAGCTTCAGCCTGTTAGTCAACAAAGCACCAAAGGTGACAGTTGATCTTTGACACTGACAACATTAATATAAGAGAATCTGTCACATTCATTTTCTTTTCAAAAATAAAGCTTCATCCATATTTTTTTTAAAGAGGATTCCAACATCTGATGGAACAAGCCTTCCATCTGTTCATTAGCACTGATAAAAATGTCCCATCTTAATATCATTGGGCAGTGAGCAATTTCTCTTTTACGTGCTTCATAAAGATGTGCTGGCTTTGACAAAGTGGGCATTTTCCTTCTTAGTGTCCTGTAGTGTAAAAAATTTTGATCTGAGGTAAAAAAGGTGATGGTTGCTTTACCACTGTGGTGACACAATAACACAAAGCACAGGATGCACTTTTAACACCAGTGCAGTAGGGTTCCCATCAGGAGACAGGAAATATGAGATAGGAACAGAAAATGCTGCAAACACTCAGCAGGTCAGGCAGTATCTGTGGGAAGAGAAGCGGAGTTAATGTTTCTTGCCAAAGACCCTTCAACAGGACTGAGAAAGAGAACAAACAAGATGGGGAGGGGGTGGGGGAGGAATAGATTGGACAAAGGGAATATTGCTGATAAAGTGAGGTTGGGATTGTTGTGGGGATAACTTATAAGTGAGGTCATCTGGTCAATGGGTTTAACGAAGCAATTGGAAAGAGGAGCGAGAGTGAACAAAGGGACGTAGGAGTTATGAAATGAGGGCAGTTAGGGAGTGAGAGCACAAAGAAAGGAGTGCAAGGGTTTTGAAATGCAGGGCTATAGGATTACCTAGCAGGTCAGAATGTACTAACAGAGAGATAAAAACTTAGCTAATGTTATAAATAGATGGTTCAAAGTAGAAGTGGCCAGATCTCCACCCCCCCCCCCCCCCCCCACCCCAGAGTATAAATGTCAAATGCTTGAGGAAATGCATTTAAGGTGAGAGGGGAAAGATTTCTTGTTACACAGAGTGATAGATACCTGGGACGGGCTGCCAGGGGTAAAGGTGGAAGCAGATATGGAGTCTGTTAGACACATGAAAATGCAGGGAATGAAGAGATATGGGTCATGTAGAGAGAAGAGATTTAGTTTAATTCGGCATCATGTTTGGTGCAGACATCATGGGCTGAAGGGCCTGTTCCTGTTCTATTTATCTGTTACAAATAGAGAAAGTGAGTTATCTGAATTTGTAGAATAGAATGAGTCTGAAAAGCTGTAATGTGCTGTTCCCCAAGCTTATGTTAAGCCTTGTTATAACAGAAGGCCATAGACAAATAGGTCAGAAAGTCCATGGGATGGAGAATTAAAGTGACAGGTGGCAACAAGAAACCTAGGGCTGGACACAAGTATTCTGCAAAGCAATCACACAACCTGTGTTTGGTTTTACCAATGTAGAGCAGGCCACATGATGAACATTGAATGCAGTGCACTTGATTGGAAGAAGTGTGGTGAATTACTGTATCACTTGGATGGACTGTTTGGGTCTCTGGAGGGTGGGAAGGGAAGAGGTAAGAGGACAGGTGTTGTATCTCCTGCAGTTGTATGGGAAAGTGCCATAAGAAGGTCAGTGATTGATGGAGATGGAAAAGTGGGCAGGGATTTGCAAAGGGAATGCTCCCTTTGAAATGCTGTAAGGGGTGCAGAGGAGAAGATAGAGCTGGTGGTTGAATTTTGTTGAAGGTGGTGGAAATTGTGAAGGATGATTCATTAGACATGAAGGCTGGTGGTGTGGATGGTGAGGACAAGAGGAACTCTATCCTTACCCCGTCCAGGAGGAGAAGGGGTGAGAGCAGAGGTGCTGGAAATAGATACGATAAAGTCAAGGCTCTGTCTACTATGGTGGAGGGGAAGCCATGGTTCAAGAAGAAGGAAGGTATCTCAGGTGCACCTGTGGAAAGTATCATCATTGGAGAAGATATGATGGAGACGGAGGATCTGAGAGAATGGAATGGTGTCCTTACAGGAGGGTGAAAGGGAGGAAGTACTGTTGTGACAGTTGTGGTGGTCTCTAGGATGTTTGTCACTGTCCTGTCCCTTGAGAAGGAGAAAGAAAGATCCAGGACAGGAAGGGATGCATCAGAGGTGGACCTGTTGAAGGTGAGAGCAGGGTGGAAATTGACAGCAAATGTAATGAAATTTTCAAGTTCTGAGAGCAGGATGCAGCACTAATGCAATTGTCCTTGTGCTGGAAAAAGAGCTAAGGGAGTGGGACCAAGTCGGATTGATACAAATACTCTTCCATGTATCCCATAAAGAGAGGAGTGCAGCTTGAGCCCACATGACTTCCCACAGCTACATCTTTGATCTGGCAGAAGTGGATGGAATCAACCGAGTTATTCAGTTTGAGAACAAGTTCAGCCAGGCGAATGAGCATGTTGGTTTCAGAGAGCTAGCTGGGCTCTTCTCATACCTGAGCAATGCTCCCTGTGGGGAATACTTTAATTAACTCAACTCTAATATGGTAATCACCATCAATTTAATGGTTTTTTTTGCAAAAGCTCTGGGAAGTTACTCCTTCATTGAAAAAAGCTTTAATCCGTCTCTTTGGATTTAGATGAACAAAGCCAACATTCACAGGTTTTGATGATCTAAATCAATCAAACCCTTTAATAAGAGCAAACTTCAGAATATCCAGTCTTATAGCTTGAAGGTTTGACTTTAAACACAGTATGCAGGTAAATGCTGATAATGATCTATTGGTAGATTCAAAGTATAAGGGTAGCATGATACCATAAGATTGGAAGAGCTATAACTAAATACTTAACCACTGCCCAACACAAGCAGAGGAAAAAGCACAGATATTGCAGATGTTCTTCACTTTTCTACCAGGACAGTAACCTGATCTAGTAGAATCCTTGCTCCATTCAAACACACCCGATTATCACTCACTGAAATCAGTTAAATAAAAACCTGTTGAATTCTATAACAGTCTATTATTCCAAACCATGATCTAATCTATTATTAATGAAGTGCTAATGGGGCACTTTGGGGAAAAAAAATAGAACTGCTCAGAATCAACATGGATGTATGAAAGGTGGTCATGTTGATAAGTCAGTTAGCGTATTTATGGTGTCGCAACCAGCTGATAGATAAGGGGAAGCCTATGGACATGGCTTTTTCGGACATATTAAAGGTTTTCAATGAAATGTCACTCAACAAAGTTAGAGAGGTGAGTAGGAGATAGACTCTTGCGTGGATCGAGGATTGATTAAGAATAACGTGGACATTTTCAGAGAGAGAGTTGGAACTGGCAGGGATCAGTCCTGGGTCTAGCCATTCAAAATCCATACCTCAAATCTTTACCTCTCCTCGCTTTTGGAATCAACTTTGTGAACTTTTGCTGCACTCCCTTTATTGTAGGGATATCCTTCCTCGGGTAAAGAAACCAGACCTGCCCACAATATTCCAGCTAAGGATCTAGACTGTTATAGAATTCAACAGATTTTTATTCTACTGATATCAGTGAGTGATAATCGGATGTGTTTGAATAGAGCAAGGATTCTACTAGATCAGGTTGATGTCCTGGTAGGTCAGGTAACTGTCCTGGTAGAACCCGGGTCGCTGGCACTGTAATAGCATTACCGTACCTCCATGAGTAGATAGATATAGACATCTGATACTACGTGCATGTGATGTTGCTGCAAGTAAGTTTCTCATTGCACCTGTATATACTTGTACTTGTCCATATGACGAACTTGACTTTGACTTTGGAAAATGGGACAATGTGGAAAAATGTGAGGTGATGCACTTCTATAGAAGGAATGGAAAAGCAGAGTATTTTTTAAATGTTGAAAGATTGAAATGTGTTGGTGTGTACAGGGACCTTGGTGTTTTTGAACACAAAGTGCGCAAGTTAATGTACAGGTAGAGAAAGCAATTGGAAGGCCTTTATTGCTAGGTGATTAGAATATAAGAATAAAGACATTTTCTGCAATTACATTGGGCCCTGGTGGGTCCTTACCTGGAATATTGAGTGCAGGTCTGGTTTCCTTACCTGAGGAAAGATATCCTTACAAAAACGGAAGAGCAACAAAGGTTCACAAGGTTGATTCCTAAAGCGAGGAGAGGTAAAGCAGATTGGGTCTGCACGTTCTTCACTGCAAAAGAATAATACTGAAAAGTACAGAATTCCTATGCTGGGATAATGTTTCCCCTGGCAGTGGTGCCTGGAACCAAAAGGGCTTGGCCTTTCTAGACAGTAATGAAAAGAGAGTTCTTCACTCAAAGGGTAGAGAACATTTGAAATTCTCCACCTACCTATGAGGGCTGTGGAGACTCTGTTGCCGAATATATTCAGGAAAGAGATTGATAGATTTTTGGATATTAAGGGCTATGTCATTAGTACAGGAAAATGGCACTGAGGTAAAAGATCAGCCATAATCTTATTGAATGGAGAAGTGCCCTGAGGTCTACTTCTGCTTCAATGTCATACATTCTTACAGTTGGGTATCGCATTTGGCAGTCTGACACATCACAGACTAAGTGTAAAATTGAAAATGAGCAGAAGTAATGTATTCTCTTCAGTGATACGTATCTGGTAATAAAGTTATTAGCATGATAAAGTATATTTCCTTCCTTGTATTGGTGTGCTGTTATGGCCTTTTACCAAACCAAACATCTGCTGGGATTTCTGTACTATTGTTATTAGTTAGAAAATTGTGGGTTCAAGTCCCACTCAAGGACCTGATCATAAGATCAATGTTGATACTCTTAACCAGTATTCAGCTGACTGAAGCTCTGTTGCAAGTTCATAGTGAAAATTAAAAGTAACTTCCGTAAGCCATAAGAAAGAAGCTTTCAGATAGGCACATGAATATGCAGGGAATGTAGGGATGTGGATCATATGCAGGCAGAAGGGATTGGTTTAGTTTGGCATCATGGTCAGCACAGGCATCATGGGCTGAAGGGTCTGTTTCTGTGCTGTTCCTGTTCTATGTTCCATAAGTTCTATGTTCAGACCAGTCAGGACCGTGACTGAAAATGAAAAACTGTAAATGCTGGAAATCTGAAATAAAAAAAGAAAATGCTGGAAACACTCAGCAGACCAAGCAGAATACGTGGAAAGAAAAAGAGTTAATGTTCAGGTCCAGTCTCTTCACTGTTCTGATGAAGGATCTTGAACTTGAACCTTTATTGTTTCGCTTTCCACAGATGCTGTCTGACCTGCTGACTGTTTCCAGAATTTCATATTTCAGTCAAGACTGTGAGTCTATTGTTCCATTGTTCAATGGATTATCTGTACTTCAATACATCTGAGTGGAAGATAAGGTGTAGACTGTCTTTATATCATTGGCGCACACACTCTTGTGCTTCTATTTGAGTTATTCATTCAGCTATATGAATGGAAAATTATTTGTCTTCAAGTAGTTTCATATGAACACAGAGCTTATTATAACATCACTAATACATGATATTTTTCCATAAAGATCTGGGTCATAAAAGTGATAATGCTGTGTAAAGCACAAGGCTTCTCAGAAGTCCAAATGATAGAACATGAAAATAGACATTTACGTCAGATTGAGAATGTATTTACTTAGAGATTTCAAACTTGAAGGAAATCAAAATCTGTGAGTCTGGGAGTTTTTCACTGGGGGAGTGGAAGAGCATCACCGGGAGGGAGTAGGAGACCATTACCAGGAGGGAGTGGGAGACTGATGGTCCCCCATTCCTCCCAGTGACAGTGAGGGAGCAGAAATTTGTTACTGGGGGTGTGGTCTCAATCTTTTGGGGATTAGGAATCCATCATCAAGGAGGTGGGAATCCCTCACTGGAGGAGTGAAAGTCTGTCACTGGGCTAGTGGGCTCAATCGTTGGGAGGAGTGAATGTTCATCACTTTAAGAGTGCTTTGTCCAAGAGGAACACAGGAGGCAGAAGCTCAGTGAATTAAAAAGTAAATGGGAACCAGAACTTTGTAAGTTTAAATGAGGAACTGAGATGTTTTTTCAAGTTCAAGTAAAGCCGTAGGTAATAAGAAGAAATTTTTACATCTTTTGTTCATCTGTTACTTAGTTAATCTAATAAATCTCAATCTCACTGCTTGATGGAGTTGTAGAAGCAGAAACCCTCATCATATTTAAAGAGTGCCTGGATGTGTGCTTGAAGAGCTGTGATCTACAGGGCTGTGGACCACATGCTGGAAGGTAGCATTAAACTGGGAAGCTCTTATTTGATTGAAATGGGCATAATGGTTGAATGTTCGCCTTCTAGGCTGTACATTTTGTATGATTCTGTGATCCATTGCTGGGGGAGAAGGAATCCATCAAAGAGGGAATGGAGATCCATCAGTGGGAGAGTGCAAGTTGTTCAATCTTTTCCAACCATTTAGCTCAAAGTAGAGGCTGATGCAGTCCTGATGCAGAGTCTTCACCCAAAACATCTACAATTCCTTTTCCCCTACAGATGCTGCTCGACCCCCTGAGTTTGTTTGTTGCTTGAAGTGGAGAGCTTGCTTTGGGAGTATGGCGTCTGCCGTGCAGACAACATGACCATCCATCAAAGCTGGTTGAGAGTGATGAGAACCTTGACGCTGATAATGTTGGTCTGAGACAGAGTGCTGAGGATGGTTGGTCTATCCTGCTGGGGGTTTGGAGGATCTTGGAGATCAACTGTTAGCAAAACAGAAAATGTCGAAAGTTTTCAGCAGGTCAGGCAGCATATGTGAAGAGAGGAAAAGTGATGATGTTTCAGGTTGATGACCTTTCACCTGAACTGAGAAAATTTAGAAATCAATCAAGTCTTAAAGTACTGAGAAGTGGGAGAGGCAGGGAGGGAAAAAGGAGGGTCTTTGATAGGGCAGTGATCAGTGGAGACTGATTGATACAAAGGGTGGTGCTGGGTGAGATTGTGTAGCAATCAGATGATCTGCTGGAGGAGATGCAACTTTTAAGGAGAGGCATGTAAGTGGAGGAGAGAAGTAAAGTGCCAGAAATGTGAGAAATAAAACACTGCAGATGCTGGAAATCTGAAGTAAAACAAGGACTGCTGGAATTATTTAAAATGTGGGCAGCAGGAACACAAGCTAATTTGTTTTGACTGACAGGTCTTGGGATGCTGTTGCCATTGATTCAGTTCAGAGGAAATAATTCCACTGGACTGCAGGTCAAAGTGAGACCTGGATCATAGTTTCGTTCTGCAGTGTGTTTCTCTTAATCTGCAGACTGTTTCCATTATCAGATGGTGTGAGCCTACACATTTAATGGCTGGGATGGGGTGTTGCAATTATCTCTCTAGCCTGAGATATCACACCAGAACACTTAGGATGTCAAATGTGTCCTCTGTACTTCAGAAGGTAGTAAAAACTGTGCTATTAAGCTGCTCTGTCTGCTCAGATGACTGGAAAGTAATTACACAGCAGAAATACTCCCGTTGAATGTAGATGATGCTAATGTTCCAGATGGATGTGTTCTATATTAAGTAGCATTAATAAGTACAATGATGGAGCAGAATCAAGGTGCTAATCCTGTTCTTAATGGCCCTCTGTGGATGAAGAAAGAGTGAGAAAAGAAGGAATGCCACAAAGTGAATCAAGATGATTTGGAATATTTGTTCATTAGGAGGAAAAATACTGAAAAGTCCTTGTTGGGTCAATTGCCTTATTTTGAAATTGTAACTCTATATACTTTATGATTGACAACTCAGTATGCAAAGGCCTTCAGGCTGGATATATAGTATTAAATGTGAGCAGAGTTACTGCTTTGTCTATGTACAAACAAATAAAACCTTCAAAAGACTGTTTTCCTCAAAGATCTGGCAAATTACCAGCTTGTCCATAAAATACATACTGAGAAAAATGTTTAACCCTTTCTGAATAGATGTTATTTATCCTTGTATCTCTGCCATCTGCAATTTATGCAATTCTACTGAATAGTAACAAAGGAATCTAAGCCATTTAGGCAACCTGTCCTCATAATTTAACCCCTTAAGCCCCAGTGTCACCCATAGCTGATCCAAACCTCAGTGTTGGCATTGATACAGGAGTTCGTCAGTGTTGCCCGCTGCCTACTGTAGGGTGCAGTAGAAATCCAGTTCAGGCTACAGCAACACCAGTGTTGTGAGGTGCTAACTACAATGTAATGCAGATATTGCAAACATGCTCACAGAAATGTTTATAATATAACCACTAAGAGGAAGAGTTATTATGAATATTGTTTTTTCATAAATTTTGGATATTGAACTGTACTATGAAATACTTTATCTAATATTTATCCTTCCATAAATAGAATTTAATTATAGCAGAGTGATTTCAGCTTCACCTAAACATAGAAAGCATAATAAACAGTTACAACTTGGGATAGTTTACATTCTTTTCATTGTCATAAGTCATATTCCATCGACCACTTGACTAAGAAATTAACACTCAGGCAATGTTAAGTTCAACTTGCAGTTTACCATAATGGAGAATTAATTAGACATGGGCCACGTTAACTCAGCAGTAGGAAAGTTATTAAATGAAAGAAAAAGCAGCTGCAATAAGCCCTTGGGAATTGTTATAAAACCATTTGAAAGAGAACGCATTCATTTCAAAACCCAATCTGATTTCAGAACATTTCTCTTACTAACCAGCCAGTCAGCTAATGAGTGTAAAATTAAAATATTATACCAGAGACAGTCTATTAACCATAGCTCTTCATTTCACACAAAGGGTTTCAGTTTTACAGAGATTTCAATAAACAAACCTTCCAAGCCTCAGCCATCTTTGCTTAAGGAGAAGGTTTCGACTTATTCTTTGCAAACAGAATTCATTACTAGAGTGAAAGGCATGTAAGATTTAGCTTCCTCAGGTGTGATCTGTGATCTACAAGTCCAGAGCAGTCTAGACAATGCTAGACAGAGAGATATTTAGAGTTAGAGAGATCTGGAGCAGACTACTCTCGAGTTTACTGTAATGCAAATCAGATGGGTTTTTTATATCTACAATACAATGCATATTACAATATTAATCATGTGTAATCATGATCCTTTGTTAACTATGATAATTCAAGACTACTTTATTAATCACATCAACATGCATTATAAATCCTGCATAATATAAATATTATCAGTTATAATCACCTTTTAGCTAAGAGAATAAAATTAAACACATAGGAGACAATATTACTTCATTATCTTATTATATATTTATATTTCTAATTAGTTTGAATGACTATACCTTTAAAACATGTTCAACATCCCCTAGGGTTTGACTTTCCTTTCTAAATGGTGGCCGGAATCTCATGTGCTGATATGTCACTGGATAATGAACATTCCATGTCAAGATTTGTGGCAGTAAAGCATTTAAAGAAAGTAAGGCAAGTCATGAACTTTATCCCTTGAGAGTATATTGGAACCCTGACAAAAAACACAACAGCTTATAGTGGCTTAAATACAAACCTCAAATTCACAGGTCTTGAGCAGGGTCGATGATTACTGTCTTTTAGCCCCACAGGAAAGCTGATAAAAACAAAAGCTAACAGAGAAGTATTTGATCCAGGGTCAATGGGCATATTTAAAATTAGATTTCTGATGAAAGACGATCAGACTGAAATCCTATGGAAGTTTATATAAGGAGTGGTGGGGGAAGGGCAATGGTGGTATACATCTCCGGGGCCAAATACTGCAGAGCTTTAGAACTTCAACTCCACAGTTTGTGAATTTTGTTCTCAGCAGGCTTGACTGCAGATTAGTGGGGAGGAGTCTGGAGCAGGCTGCAGGAACAACCAGGTCCAGTTGCGGAACCCGGAGGTTGAGGAGTTCCAACCTCTAGCCTTGGAGATGGTCAGATACTTAATTTGCCCCTCTCCTAGGCCCTGCAGAGATGAGGGATTTGAGGGGCTTTGGGACCTGGGCAGAGGCAATCCTACTCTTCATGAGCCTCAAGGAATGGTGTAAAGGCAAAAACCCTCTCCCTGAACCTGTATTTGCCTCCTTTCCACTGCCAGTTTTCCCAAGGCTTACTTGATTAACAATGACCTGCCATTTCTCCCAAGGGAGAAATGGCAGGTCATTGTTAATCAAGTAAGATAATAAAAATAATGTAATTCTATCTTTCATGTAACACCTTTCATGACTTCAAGATACCCCAGATGCCACACACCAAATGAAGGAAGTCCTTTGGCATCAAGTTACTTTAAGCACAGCAAAGTCCCAAAACAGAACTGAGATAAATGAACCAAAAACTCTGTTTTAGTGATGATGGTTGAAAAGTAAAATTGTTCAGATGCCCTGTTCCTTTTCCTTAATGGAGCATTTCAAAGACTTCTGCTGCCAGTTGAATGAATAAATAAGACCTCTTTTTAATGTCTCATTAAAAAGGCTGCACCTCTGACATTGTAGCTCATCCTCACTGGATCATTGCTCCTGATTGCTGTGCTCAAATTTCTGCTGTGGGCTTGAAAACACTCGCATGTATCTCCAAGCTGTTATCAATACCCACTGAACTGCAATGCCACCTGTAAATGAGGCTCCCAGACTCATTAAGATATTTAATTCTCCATCCCACTTCCACTCCCACTCTGACCTGTTGGTCTGTGACCTTCTGTACTGTTACAATGAGACCCAACACAAGCCTGAGGAACAACACCTGATCCTCCTTCTGGGTATGTTGCAGTCCTCTGGACTCTATATTGAATTCTCCAGCTTCAAGTAACTTGATTTCTCCCTGCATGTCAATCATCCATCTGTGACATTAGTTTGGCATGCTTTTTTTCTCCTTTTTTTTCCCCCTGGGAGTGGAGGACATGCCCAACCTAACCTGCCGGGCATGTCTTCCTGCTCTGCATTTTGCAACTCCTACATCTTTATCTATGTTCTAACTCTTTAACTGCTCCCATTCACTCACTGACCAGATAACCTTGTTTCCAGGTTACCCTCATGGTCACACCAGTTTTATCCTTTCAGAGACATCCCCCTCCCCAACCTTCCCTGCAACTTAACAAGCTTCTCAAGTCAAGTTGAATTCATTGACATGTGCACAAGTACGGCGAGGTACAGGTACAATGAAAAACTTGCTTGCAACAGCATCACAGGCACATAGGTACAGACAACACACAGAACATAAATTATACATGAGTTATAGAAGATAATGAAGAGAGAGAGAAAAAAAAGTGTGCAAAAACAAGAGCTTAGTGCAAAAAACAAAGACACACTCAGAGACAAGTCCATGGTAGTGCAAGAGGTGGTCCATAGTGTTCCATTCCTTCCCAGTTCTGTAAAGGGTCTTCAACATAAAACATCGACTCTGTTTCTCTGCCTACAGATGTGGGCATTTTGAGAATCTTCTGTTTTTATTTTAATTTGCCAGCACACCTCCTGAGATTGAAGTAGTTGTTTAACTTTTGTCCCACCTCTGGCAAAGCTAGAAGTGGGAGCATTGATGTTGTGTTGTGGTCAGACTGGAGAGTTTCTAAATTTTAACCTATCCATTGACACCCACCCACTTGTGTTTGTTTAACAGATGAGCCTGTTAACCTTGTTTCTCTCTCCTTTGATGCTGCTTGTCCTGCTGTGTATCCCCAGTATTTTCTGTTTTAGTTCCAGATTTCCAGCATCTGAAGTATATTACATTCAGACTTGATATCAAAATGGAGGCACAAGATTCTGCAGATGCTGGAATGTGGAGCAACAAACAAAACGCTGGAGGAACTCGATGGGTCAGGCAGCATCTGTGGAGGAAAGTGGACAGTTGACGTTTCGGGTTGAGACCCTTCATCTGGGCTGGACCTTGGGTTTCCTTCCACAGATGCTGCCTGACCCACCGAGTTCCTCCACCTTCTTGTTTGATTTTGAAATGGACTGATTTCTTTTGAGGAACAAGATTGAAGAAAAGATTCTTGTAAGTGACTAACTTCCGCGCAGAAGGTTGATTGAGGCGAGAATATGGATAAGGGAAAAGAGACTGGGGTCTCGTAACTTGATCCCCTGCACCAACATTTCCTTGGAGGACTGGGAAATTGGTATCACAGGATTAATCCTACAAATATTCCAGGAATAAGGTATGGGTGTATGGACGAGGACAACATAATCAAGCTTTGGATTGCTAGGACTGTAAGGATGAAAGAGTTTTCTCATTCCCACTTTTCTTTTGAGGCAGTGAGCACTAAATTCATGTTAATCCAATTACTTAAATGTACCTCCAGTGTTTTTAAATCAGCTGATCTTGCAGCTCTTCACATTAGCCTAGGGCCAGCTTCGGGGTGATATGGGCTGAGAGCATTGCACGTGCTTTACTGTTTTACAGTGTTCCTTTCCCTTTCAAGATTAAAATACACTCTTATTTGATTCAACAATGCATGCAGATTAGATTTTAATGATAGGGTATTTCATGTGAAAGTTATTATAATATAATTTCACTATGCAACATTGAAATCACAATGTATCATATGAAGCAGCACATTTTGTTATAGCAGACTTCACAGAGGCTGACACAAATGTCACTGTAAGTGAGGGTCAATATGGAAAGTGGGAGTTACCGGATTCAAACCCTTGAACTGCACAAAGCATGCTGTTGTATGCTTAGCTGTGACTGAATCAGAGAAGGAAGAATGGCTTTAGCTATGAGGCATGGCTAAGGGCTAGCACTCTCTCCTCAGACGTTGCAGATGCTGGGCTTTAGCATCACTCTTTCAATACACAATGGGTAACATAAGCATAGCCCTGATGCAGGGTTTTGACCTGAAACGTCGACAATTCCTTTCCCTTCACAGATGCTGTTTGACCTGCTGAGTTCCTCCAGCAGACTGTTTGTTGCTCCATATTCCAGCATCTGCAGTCTCTTGTGTCTCCAAACATAACCCTGTTTTTTATTTTGTTTCATCTTGATCAGGTTTTTGCATCTCACAAGCTCCACATTGTTCAGTGTTTCAGACATATCTCATGTTGGTACCTTATACTTCATTTTAAGTGCTGAAATTCTCCATCTCTCTCTCTGCAATCAATGCAAGCCATTGATACAGTACCTCATCACTTCACCCAGAAACATGCTAAAGTGTTTCATATGCAGTGACTTTGAAACTCAGTATTATCTGTGGCTATAATGCTGAACAGAGAAACATCTCAGAGTCAGGAGAAGAATAATTGCTTAAATCTACACTCACTTGTAGTTTGAGGGAAGCAGTTATATCGGGCAGCATAATTGCTCTGGTATTAAGTTCCATGCCATAAGGAAAGTAATATTTGTGATTTCACAACAAAATTAAAAAGAGGAAAATCCACTGTCATATATCAGTATTGGAATAGATAACCAAAGGGAAGGAAGGGAGAGTGAATACATGAATATGTTTTCATTCCTGTAAGACATTAATTTGTTTGCAAATCAGGGAGCAAGATCTTGATCTATCGTTGAGTTTGGTCACCCACTATCCTGCTTTAATTCACTCAGTAGCAGTATTTATTAGGTCATTATTCCTTGAAACTGAGATCTTTGCATATTAATGAACCAGTGCACTAATATGAAAATCCCTTATCTGCTCTTTAACAGAAGTTAATCCACTTATCTTGAACAACTCTACTCCTTTGTTAAGATTACAGAGGAACTTTATACAAACTCACTCAGAGCACATATGATAATTATTACACTGGTTCTCAAACTGGGAGCTCCTTCTACATCATAGCTTGCCTTCTGATGTCTGAGCTTGAGTTTTGGGCATTTGATGTGTCCTTTTATCTGGCTCAGACATTCAGCCTTTCTTATTTCGGGCTGAAATAGATTTTTGGACCAAAAGGGAAATCTAGGGTTGTAGGAACCATGTGGGAGAGTGGAGCTGAGTCCAAGATCAGATCGGTCCTGAATTCACTGAATGGTGAAGCAGGCTCTAGGGGCCATATGCTTACTCCTGTTCACATTTCTTAGGTTGTCACTACTTCTGTCCATTGGAGAAGACTCTCCTAATTAGTCCAGTCTTCCAGCCTCATCTGTTTTCATGGATCTGGAACTTAGAGTGCTCCAGAAGATTGAATACAACATGCTGTGTATGGCTGAAACTCTTTGCTTATTGCCTGGAATTTTTCTAAGTTTCTACTTCAGTTATTTACACCCACTGTCCAAACAGCATGCTCTCTGTCAGATCTTGGAGCATTCATTTTCCAACCACTGTTGTAATCTCGAACCAATTCCTCCCTCTGTGTGTGTATGCATGTGTGAACATGCCTGTGTGTGTGTGTGGCTATTAATGTATTTTGATTCGTACTTTGGAGCTGTTGGACACAAGAACTTCAAAACAAGTGTACCTTCCTTGATTCTAGCAGCAAGGGAACACCAATTTGTGTCCCTTCTCATGAT
Source organism: Pristis pectinata (assembly GCF_009764475.1). Lineage (NCBI taxonomy): Eukaryota > Metazoa > Chordata > Chondrichthyes > Rhinopristiformes > Pristidae > Pristis > Pristis pectinata. The sequence goes on from NC_067422.1 coordinate 32,302,356, forward strand.
GGTGTGATTCTGTTTTGTACAAGACTCATTTACAATTATGTAAATACAGAGCACAGCTTTCCCTCTTAAAAACAAGAGCATGAATGAAGATTCATTCTGCTGACTGTCTTCTTTTAACAGTTAGACATATTAATTCCTCAAACTGGTGAACTTAGAAACCCTTGACTTGACTCACAGCTGTTCAGTGATGCTTCACAACAGGTTGCTGTGTCAACATCAGGAATAGATTCATTGTCATACGTCATCATTGTCAGATGGACTCTTGACCTCACAATCTACCTTGTTATGACCTTGCACCTTATTGTCTACCTGCACTGCAATTTCTCTGTAACTAACACTTTGCTTTGCATTCTGTATTGTTTTACATTTTCTTCCTCAATGCACTGAGTAATGAATTAATCTCTATGCAAGACGGTATGCAAGACAAGTTTTTCACTGTACCTCGTACAAGTGACAATAATAAACCAATTCCAATATGTAGGTTAGTATCTTCTGGTATGGCAACCTAACTGACATGCAGATTTCTGACAATATTCCCAATATGAAACAGAGACCATAAGACCATTGCAACATAGCAGCAGAATTTGGCCAGTTGGACCATCGAGTCTACTGTCATTGAATCATGCCTGATTTTTTTTCAACCCCATTCTCCTGCCTTCTCCCTGTGATCCTTAAGCCCCTCACCAATCAAGAACCTCTCAACCTCTGTGTTAAATGAACCATGAACTCCATCAACCCATGAACATTATCTCATTATTCCTCTTTTGCTATTTAATATTTATGTAATTTACAGCAATTTTTATGTCTTGCACTCTACTGCTGCTGCAAAACAACAAATTTCACGACATGTGTCAGTGATAATAATCCTGATTCTGATACTGATTCTAAATACAGCCAGTGACTTGGCCTCCGCAGCCCTCTGTGGCAATAAATTCCACAGATTCACCACCCTCTGGCTGAAGAAATTCCTTCTCATCTCAGTTTTAAAGGGATGTCCCTTTATTCTGAGGCTGTGCCCTCGGATCCTAGACTCTCCTACTAATGGAAACATCCTCTCCACATCCACTCTATCTAAATACCTATTCAAACCTGCAATATTCCACTGAGGTCCCATTTCTGATTCTTGTTCTTGGCCACTGGTCTAGATCCTTCGCTCAGCTGAATTTACTGCTAATATGCTACGGCATTTCGAGATAAAGGAGGAGGTAGTGTTGGGTCTCTTAAAGAGCATTAAGGTGGATAAATCCCCGGGGCCTGACGGAATATACCCCAGGTTATCGAGAGAGGCAAGGAATAAGATTGCTGGGGCCTTGACCAATATCTTCATGTCCTCTCTAGCCACAGGCGAGGTCCCAGAGTACTGGCGAGTAGCTAATGTTGTTCAAGAAAGGAAACAGGGATAATCCTGGTAATTATAGACCTGTGAGTCTCACGTCAGTGGTAGGGAAGTTACTGGAGAGGATTCTTAGGGATAGGATTTATAAGCATTTGGAAAACCATAGCCTAATTATGGACCGTCAGCATAGCTTCTTGCAGGGCAAGTTGTGCCTTACTAACTTGATTGAGTTTTTTGACGAGGTGACGAGGGTGATTGATGAAGGTAGAGCTGTGGATGTGGTCTACATGGATTTTAGTAAGGTGTTTGACAAGGTCCCTCATGGGAGGCTTATCCAGAAGGTTAAGATGCATGGGATCCATGGCAAATTGGCAGTTTGGATTCAGAACTGGCTTGCCCATAGAAGACAGAGGGTAATGGGCAATGGGACTTATTCTAGCTGGAGATCTGTGACTATTGGTGTTCCTTAGGGATCCGTACTGGGACCTCTGCTGTTGGTGATGTATGTAAGTGGCCTGGATGAAAATGTATATGGGTGGGTTAGTAAGTTTGCAGATGGTATGAAGATTGGTGGTGTTGTGGATAGTGTAGAAAACTGGCGACGGATACAGCGGGATGTAGATCAGTTGCAGATTTGGGCGGAGAAATGGCAGATGGAGTTCAACCCGGCCAGATGTGTAGTGTTGCACTTTGGGAGATCAAATGTAAAGAGACAGTACACTGTTAATGGCAAGACCCCTAACAGCGTTGATGAGCAGAAGGATCTTGGGGTCCAAGTTCATAGCTCCCTGAAAGTGACTACACAGGTTGATAGGGCGGTAAAGAAGGCATATGACATACTTGCCTTTATTAGTCAAGACATTGAGTTCAGGAGTCAGGAAGTTAAGTGCAGCTTTATAAAAATTTAGTTAGACGGCATCTGGAGTATTGCATTCAGTTCTGGTTACCCCATTACTGGAAGAGTGTGGAGGCTTTGGAGAGGGTGCAGAAGAGGTTTACCAGGATGCTGCCTGAATTAGAGGGCATGTGTTATAAGGAGAGGTCGGACAAACTTGGGTTGTTTTCTCTGGAGAGACCTGATAGAGGTTTATAAGATTATGAGAGGCAATAGATAGAGTTGACAGCCAGTATCTTTTCCCCCAGGGTTGAAATGTCCAATACCAGAGGGCATGCATTTAAGGTGAGAGGGGGGTAAGTTCAAAGGAGATGCAGAGAGTGGTTGGTGCCTGGAATGCGCTGCCTGGGGTGGCGATGGAGGCAAATATGATAGGGGCATTCAAGAAGCTCTTAGATAGGCACATGAATGTGAGGGTAATGGTAGGCGATGGACATTTGTTGTGAGAAAAGGTTCTTTGGGGTCTTAAAGATAGAGGACTCCAGACACAGTCTTTGGAATTTTAAAAATGATTTAATTCACAAAGACAAATGCAGGGACAGAATGAATGGGAACAGATGCACACTTGCACACACATATGCAGGAGATCACGAATGTGAAGGAAATCGCAACGGGGGTGAGATGTGTGTGCGCGCATGCGCGCGCGCGCACACACACACACACACACACACACACACACACACACACACACACACCAAACTGGTTACAAATGATCAAGGAATAAACAATACAATGCCTGACCCCCTAAATCTGTACAAGCATTGGCTCTAATGCTCCCTGGAATCTACTAGGATGCTCCTAACCCTTGTGGAAGTGCACACTCTTACCAATGGTCTCTTCAACATTGTTCCACGATTCCTGGGGCAGTCGAGAGAGAGTGAGCCAGGAACATGCGGCACTTTTTATAGTGCTGGAGGGCTGGGGGTGGTCCAGCCTAGGTAATTCAAAATGTCCAATGGCTTGGTGCCAGCAAGGACAAATGTGCTTAAAGGAGCCAATTCTTCAGGTGTATACTTGATGGGTGGGCTGGAGCCAAACCTTGATTGACAGTGGTGTCGCTTCTGACCCGATGAGCAATGCTGTCATCTGACCAGGGTGGTCAGTGTTGTCACTGTCACATGACAGCCATGACCTTTCACACTACAACATTGTGTAGGCAGGAGGGATTAGTTTAGTGGGGCATTTTATTACTTATGTAATTGGTTGGGCACAACATTGTGGGCCGAAGGGCCTGTTCCTGTGCTGTACTGTTCTATGTTCTATTTTCCTTCATTTTGACACACCGCCTTCTGCTTCAATCGTTTCCTCTCTGCACTTTTATCTAAGGTAGGCTGTATCCAGCTCAGTCACATGCAAAGAAAATGACACATGAAGAGCTCTGTGGAGTCATATCGTACTTAAAAAAAATGGTGCTTCATTGTGAAGCCAGAGTAACTTTGGAACACCTTGCTTCTTCAAGGTTTCTTTTAACAGATGTACAGGTTCTCTACTGCCCATTGGAAGCAGGATAATATGGAGGAAGCAATGAATACCTGATACCATTACATCATATAAAACTCAAGTAAATACAAGGGGAACTATCACCCATTCTCAGACACCACCCTTGCGTAGCAAAGCTCTACTTCTGCACTTCAATGGTACATTCTTGTATCATAAAATATCAGATTTCAATCCATTTTGAGTGCATATCAAGAACAAAAAAAATTCCCTTGTTGTCAAAAAATATCTACATAGACTCATTGGAAGAGACAAGTGGTCCACTTCAGTGGCACTGCTTCTCATTGCCAACAAACTCTGTACATTGCCACAGTTTCTTCCACATCTTTATCACCATTCTGGCAGTATATTAAAATAACCCTGCTACTGGCTTTCATGTTGATGGTCCCATTATATTCTCCATGTAGCTCAGTTAATTATTTTTCTGAGGATTCTTAAGAATATTCCTTAATGTCCCTATTTAAATAACCATGTCGTGTCGATAATTCATACTCTTTGTTATAGGATGGCTGTAGATCATCATGCCCAGTCTGCCTGATCATCTCAAAGTATGTTTGTAGGTTTGTTTCAATATGGGACTTGTTGAACCACTTGAACAATCTCACCTGAGCAGGGAAATCCATCCACAGTCAACCTTTCATGGCCAATAACAGACAACTTGCCTGGTAATCTAAACAGAGCATCAGCAGTCACATTCCACATTGACAAGCAACATTCAAACATATAATCATACTGTGAAAGCACTATTGCTCTCTCTTGCATCCTGAAATCTCCACCATTAAAATTGATGGTTTAGGAATGTAGATTGTGGTTGACAGCCTGGGATCAACAACAAGATCAAAGGATCAACCCAGCAGAAAATTATGACATTTCTTGACTCTAAAGATCACTGCTGACACATCCCTTTCATTTTCTGTGTAGTTGTATTTGTTTTTGTTATGAGAATACAAAGCAACTGTTATCAACCAATCTTGCTTATTATCCATAGTGTGGTTGATGGCAGCACCCAGGCAGTAATTAGAAGTGTCAATACCAGTTTTAGAGATCTCCTAGTATCACAATGAACTAGTTGAGATTCACTGATCAAACTGTGCTTACATTGATCATGTACTTTCTGTTGCACAACATTCCAATTCCATTTCTTGTTCTTCCCCTAAAGTTGCTGCAATGGTGTTTACACGATGATTGAACCAGGTAAGAATCTGGAATAGTATTCTATCATTCTTGGAAAAGAACAAAGCTTCAATACATTCTCAGGATGCTAGGATTTCAAGACAACATTAACCTTGTTTTTAACAGGTTTGAGTTCAGAAGCATTGGCCTTCACTCTTAGACGAACCACCTCCAGCTGTACAAAAGCACACTTAAACACAATTTCACATTGTGCTGGTGAACTCACTTTCATACTTCCTCTGAAACACACAAATTATCTTCCACGGTAACTGTTCAGTCAGAAGATCAATTTCAGTGCACAATTGACAAAGTCCTGGAAAGTTTTGTCCATGATAGACTGGAGCATCTTTAGTGTTGACTTGGCTCTGCATGGGAACACAGTTTAGGAGTAAACCACTGTGTGAGGAACTTCTGACAGTCCTCATCCAGGTTCATCTGCATGTGGGTATACAGTACATCAAATTTTTATTTACATTCATTTTCCTGATAATGGTGTCACTGATATGACCAGCATTTACCGCCAATTCTTAACTGCCTCTGAGAAGGTGGTGGTGAGTCCTTTTCTTGAATTCCTGCAGTCTTTCTGGTGAAAGTACTCCCACAATCTTCAAAAAAAACTGGAGGAGCTCAGCAGGTCAGGCAGCATCTATGGAAGGAAATGAACAGTTGACGTTTCGGGTTGAGATGAAGGGTCTTGACCCGAAGTGTCAACTATCCATTTCCCTCCATGAATGCTGCCTGACCCATTGAGTTCCTCCAGCTTTGTTCCAAATTCCAGCATCTGCAGTCTCTTGGGACTCCCACAATCTTGTTGAGTAAGGAATTACAGGACTTATACCCAGCAATGATAAAGGACTGGCAATATACTTCCATCAGGATGGTGTGTGACTTGGAGGGAACCTATGGGTGATGATGTTCCCATAAGCCTGCTGCCCCTATCTTTCTTTCTGGTAGAGGTATTAGGTTTGGTATTGCAGATGGAATAGCCCTGGGTGAGTAACTGCTTTGCATTTTGTAGATGATACACCACTGCAGCTACTGCGTGCCGGTGATGGAGGGAAGGAGTTTTAAGATGGCTGATTGGGTGCCAATCAAATGAGCAGCTTTGTCCTGGATGTTGGAGAACTCCTTGAGAATTGTTGGCACTGCACTCATCCATGTAAGTGGAGATTATTCCATCTGACGAGCCTTGGAGGAAATGCCTTGGGGAGTCAGGAGATCCTCAACCAGCGTCTGACCTGCTCTTGCAGGCATGGTATTTATGTGATGTCAGTTGAGTGTCTGGTCAATGCTGATTCCTCCCCAGGATATTGATGGTGAGGGACTCAGAGATGGTAAGGTCATTGAATTTCAAAGGTAAATAATTATTCTCTCTTGTTGGAGATGGTCATTGCCTGACAATTCTGTGGCATGAATATTATTTTCTACTTAATACCCCTGCTGGAATGTTGTTTAGATCTTGTTGTATGCAGACATGGACTGCTTCAGTTGCTGACAAATTATGAATGGAATTGAATGTTGTGTGATCATCAAAAACATGCCTGCTTCTGACCCTATGATGGAAGGAAAATCATTGATGAAGTTGTTGAAGATGGTTTCTCTGAGGAACACTGCAGTGAAATGCTGTGGCAGGAATGATTGACCTCTGACAACCACAATCACCTTTCCTTTATCCAGGTTATGACTCCAATCACTTGAGTACTTTCCCCTTGTTGCCTATGAAGCTCAGTCTCACTGTGGCGTCTTGATGCCACACTCAATCAAATGATGTTAGGGCAGTCAATCTCACTTGACTCCTTGAATTCATCTTGTTGGTCTGTGTATGGGCCAAAGCTGTGATGAAGTCTCATATCCAGTACTGATATGTAGACATCTCTGAAGATGTCTTCATACTTGGACAACTGTCTCTAAATGTGATTTTAGCATTTCCACGGAATCACCGAATATGCCCCATCCGAGTTTTTCTTCTTACCAATCCTTGCTCAACAGTGATAGAGATTCAGTCATGTACTTTAAAGCAATGGGTAAGTCAAGACTCATCAGAATATACCACATGTTCTATCCTGAGATCTTCAAAACTTCTCCTGAGTAGGTCCTGAGACTGAATATGTTCCTCATTGAGGGTAGGTGACTAAACTGTTTGTCAATGGTTTCCATCTCCATAGTGGAACAATCTGCTTCACTAATGACTTGTATTCAATCAGACTTGGGTCTGAAAGTCCCATTGTCTCACATTATGGTTGTTTGTGGCATAGATGCTGTTCAAAGTAAATTCTGTGCCACCTGCAGTGATTGTCATTTTGTGCAGATTCATGGTCTGTGACTTATGAGAAAACCTTTCTCCCTCAGCTGACGTTACATTAGAAACAACAATCTTATCTGTCACCTGGTGTTTCAATCTGCAAGCTGGTACAGGTCTTCCCTACGTTACAATAGCGTTCCGCTCCTATGAACTGCTTGTAACCCAAACAGTTCGCAAGTGGGAAATGTGGTGGCGAACCAAGATCCCAGGCCACAGAAGATGTCTGCAGCCCTGCAGAAGCTGGCAAGTCCTCCTGCCAATCTCCCACACACTCGCTCGTACGTACAAGACCATACACAAATTGGGCTTTCATAACCTGGAGAGGACCTGTGCAATGTATCCGTTGTTCTGACATTAATAACACTTAGACTCCTTGAAAGAACAATTACATAAGGAATAGCTGTTGGTATATCTATAACGCTAAATTGGGCCACTCAATCACGTTGCTGAACCAAAACTGACTGAGATGTTCTTTAACTGTAGGCTACTGCATTAATAACTGGCATAGAACAAAATTCCCTGGGAACCTTGCTGCCATCTCCCTTGAAGTTGCATTGCGAATGGCAAATCAAGTTTGGACGCTTTTGTGCCTATAACAGTTTCAGCTGGATCTTTTAATCTCTAAGGACACACATGAACTCGTCTGTGAGTTTGATCTAAACCTTTCCAACCTTGCAATGCCTTGAAAGGTTTTTCAGCACATGATGTAGTTTCCCTCCCATTCTCTGATTGAGTGCCGAATTGATAGCTGTCCACTATCTCAAACCCTTCTAACCTCTGAATTTATAGCTGCTAATGAGATATCTTTAGCTTTCTACAAAGCTCGACATGAGTAGGTCTGCAATATCCATTGAAGTTGATTTCTGTGAATAAGGTCACTTTCTTTTATTCCCTTATTGGAGCATTCAGAGTCTGCCTAGTCACAGATTGTCTTCCACTGGAGAATTACTGACCATGAGAATCATTCCCGTCCTCTTCATGTAGAATGTAAATGATTATGAAGCCTTGTTATACATCCCAGATTGCCTGCTTATGCTTTGAATGTCATTTTCTTGTTTTTCTAGCAGGAATGATACACTCAAGCCACCTGGGTGTTTACAATTTCCACCCAGTATATTCCACTATGTTTGCAGAATAATACTGTCTGTCTTGTTTTAATTTCACTGTAAAATTAGTTGCTTTAAAATCAAGTGCTATTGTCTCTCAAACATTCCTCGTTGCACTCTCATATTGATGGATTATATTCTGTCCTTTCTGCTGCTTTTACGTCACTGAGTTTTCTAGGGCCATACAATGAGCTGAATGTAAGACTGACCCTGTGCAGCGGCATTGATAATTTCTTTTTTTATCTAGTTTTTCTCTCTAAGTTAATAACTCAAACCAGCCTCAGCAACAATTGCAATATATCTTGGGATGGATGCTGGATAATCCTGGAAGCACTGATAATTTCCAACCACAACCATATCTGTAGGAGCTTCAAAACAAGAATGAATACTTAGTTCTGGTCTAACAACAACAAACACTAAAAATGAAGCTTATGTCATAAATACACAAAATTATAACTTTATGTTCCATAACAATATGACTCAAGTTACATTTCATACACAGATAAATCACAAAGCAAAAGCATTTGATTGGATGAAGGTTCTTCAGCAAAACTGTGTAATTTTTCGAACAGGGGATAAAGACCTCAGAAGCAAAAGAGTTAAAAATTGCTGTTTTTCTGACAATTACTGTCCAAAATAAATTGCAACTGAAACTCAGAAGCATATCGGATATTTATTTCAACCAACTGTAATACTTTAGCATCATTGCAAATTTTGGGCCACCAACTTGGCAGCACTTCTCAATTTAAACCCCTCCAGCTCCTTATACGTCATTCAATTCTTTCCTTGTTACAACAGTATTACTTCATCTATGAATAAATATCCATCCACAAACAATCATGATTTCAGTCCTTGGACTTGCTTGGCCATTTTGATGGTTCCCAGTAAAGACTGCAGACAGATCGAGCAAATGCTGTGATTATAAATTACTATCAAAAAATAACATGGCAACATATTTCAGCATATATGCCAGCTTGCACTTTGTTGGTGATACTCTACTGTTTAATCAATTTATTTATGAAATGTCAAACCCCACCATGGTAATTGAAATTCCAAGGCTGCCTTGTGATGGTTGATTCACTGAATGTCACTAAAGTAAGTCTGGTCTATCTTATTAGTTGAGAGAGAGATGAGAGGTGGTGGAAGTTGATTTGTTCATTCCAGCTTGCTTGGCACAAGCACAACATGAAAAATCTGCAAATATGTTATAAAAACAGAAAAAGCTGGAAGTACTCAGCAGGTCAGACATAATCTGTGGAGAAGTCGTAGGGTTAACATTTCAGGTCGATGACCTTTCATCAGAACTGAAAAGTCATCGACCTGAAATACTAAATATATTTCTCACTCTGCAGATTCTGTTTGATCTACGGAGTATTCCCAGCAATTTTATTACAGATTTCCAGCATCTGCAGTTCTTTTTTGGTTTACATTTACTGTGCTATTATGTTGAAGGATTAGCCCTTTTAAAATTAAAGTGCTATGGAATGTCTCAGGAAACTTGAGAGATCTTTGCAAATTGTAGCATCACTACATTACAGTTAGATCATTAAGTCCGGCATAAAGTTGGCATCCATATCTGGTAATTACATTTTCAATAAAAGCCACATAAATTGCAGTCGTTAAAAACTCCACTCCAATACAAAGAGCAAAAATAAATTTGCACCAAGGTATGATTCTAGCACCAGATTACACACAAATTGATTCTAACCCAATATGTGTTCATATATTCAGAGCCTGTTAAGACTTTATAGGAAATACGTACCTTTAACTATTCCGCAAAGGTATTTCCATAAGGCCTGATTCTGCTGTCAAAATATCAGCAAGGCTAACAGTATGGCTGTGATTCATAAGTAAATGGTAAAGCAACCTCAGTGAGGTACTGTACATGGTTAAATACGTGCCACGGAAAGCTGTTGTCCATGTGTGCTACTCCACCATTAGTTTGTGAAAATGACGCTCGATTGTCTGTTTCATTATTTACATGTCTCACTATTAAGATACACTGAATGTTGTGAGGTTGCCATATTGAACAGTAATATCTTCACAAATGCACTAAAGGAAGCATACACAGATCCTCCCCAGGTTACGAACGCCCGACTTATGTACAACCCGTACATACAAAACTGTGTTTGGAAGACATGCGGGATGGATTTTCTGGCTGCTACAGGGCTGCAGGCATCTTCTGCTGTGTTGGAACTCAGATCGCAGCCACATTTCTGTTTTGTAAACTGTTCAGGTTATGAATAGTTAACAGGAACAGAACCCTGCCGCAACCTGGGGAGGACCTGTACACAGAAGAAGAAGTGGTTCATTTGGAAGTCAACATGCTTAGTACGTTGAGTCTTCAATCTCCTGCTCTTGACTGTGTGTTCCATTCAGTATCATTGTTGCATTGTTACAAAGCAGAGACACCACATGGTTCTTCTGGCCAATAGGATCACAACATGTCCAATCACACAGATACATCACGTACAATATGTCAATGCAAGAATATGTGCAATATCAGGAGCAACACACAAAAAGCTGGAGGCCTGGATGAAGGGTCTGGACCTGAAACATCAACTGCCCATTTCCCTCCATAGATGCTGCCTGACCTGCTGAGTTCCTCCAGCTTTTTGTGTGTTGCTCCAGATTTTGAGCATCTGCAGTCTCTTGTGTCTTCACGCACAATATCAGCCTTGATTTTTAAGGGAAGGGTTTTTTTTATCTTTTCCCTTCTTATATTTTCAATATTGCAGGGCCAGGAACAAGCCTGAAACAAATGTGCGCATTGTACCCTGATATTCTGGGGCAAAGCTGTTCTTGAACATACCATTGTACCTTTCCAACTTGGTGTCAAGGCAACTTTGAAGCATCAAAGATAGAAAAAGTCTTTCTACATCAATTGTATTTTCTCAACCTGTTCTTCCTCAGTAACATTAGTCTGATTTGATAGTGGGCTACAGTGATGAGAAGTTGCACTCATAAATAATTGTGTCGCACTATGCATTCTATTTGTCCTAATGTCTACGTGACCTTACCAGAATAGGTTTTCAGTTTGACAGTGTTCTCTGTCAATGGTATCTGGTTGAAATTGTCTTGATGCATTTTGCATCAAGTTCAGCACTGGTTGCTAATTCACATTTTTATTTTAAAGTCTGCTTGTTTGCTGACATTACTGTTTGTGGCACAGATGCTGTACAATTTCAGTTCCTCATTGTCTAAACGAACATCCAAACCACAAAGCCCTCCTTTCTATTGCCATTTATAGTTGCCACTAAATTTGCTTCTGTTCCCTATCTGTCTTGGATCTGCAGGCTGTCGAAATGTGACCTTTCTAATGACATTAGAGACATTTAACTGACAATATTGTGGTAAACGATGGTTGTTACGATGATAACAATTCATTGAATTGGTCCTGCACACACCCCAGAATCTGCTTTGTAGCTGTACCAGTTGCTTGTGGTGAATAGATCAACCTTCATCAAAACAGCAAATTTACATGTATGTTCGAAGTCAGGTTTTACATGATCAATGGCTTTGATTGGATTTGTTTATCTGCTAATCCATACCCCTTTCTATCTTATCAGGTATGATCCAAAAAATTCCCAAAATTGTAATCCAAGTATGAAATAATGTACTCACTAACTCTCAACCTTATCCCAAACATACAGCTTTTAGTTATTTCTAATGGCTTTGTATTAAAGTAATCTTTGCATTTTTGTATGACATTTTTCATCTTCTGTGTTGTGAAATTTGTCAGCCTTCGGTTGCCAACCTATACTGCTGAGTGTTTCCAGGATTTTCCTTTTTTATTTTATATTAGTCATGCAGCAGCCTGACATAATCATATTTAGAGATTCGTACCGAACAGACAAGATACCAGACTCCTCCATCACAATGCCTGGATAATTCCTGCCCCACAGGTGGGACAGACTTGCCTGAGGGGACAACACAGCGGCATCCAAAAGGGATGGAGTAGTCCCTGGGGTCCTAACGATGAATGTAGAGGCTGAGTTATTCACTGATGATTTCACAACGTTCAGCTCCATTTGCAATAACTCACCAAATTCTTGCAAAAGGGTCTGAACAATATTCAGGCATTGACTGATGTGTCAAGTAACGATCAGCTCCAGTCTAACTCGCTGCTCTTGACAGTCAATGGCATTAATGTTCCCTGATACCCCACCACCAACATCCTGGGGGTCAACATTGACCAGAATCTCAGCTGAACCAGCCACGTAAATACTGTGCTTACATGAGCAGATCAGAAGCTGGGTACCCTGCCATGAGTGACTCACCTCCCAAAACCCCAAAGCCTTTCTACCATCCAAGGCACGTCAGGAGCACAATGAAATACTCTGTTTGGATGAGTGTGATTACAACACCCAGTAGCTTTGACAACATCCAAGACAAAGCAGGCTGCTTGACTGGCACTTTGTGCACCACACTAAACATTTATTCCCTCCACTACCAGTGCACAGTGGCTGCAATGTGTAACATCTGCAAAATACACTGCAGTTGCTCATCTCGGCTACTCTGGAAGCACCTATGAATGCCATGACATTTATTGCCAAGAAGGGAAAAGGCAGTCAGTGTATGGGAGCACCACCACCAGCAGCTTCCCATCCATTTATGGGTTGAACACCATACCTCTGTTACACACCATCTAAGTTGGAGACATTTTGCCATTCCCATCCTCATCACCAATTTAAAATTCATTCACAAATGCATTTAGGCACACTATATCTACACAAAATAAGTAATGGTTTATTTGTAAATCAATAGACTTGAACTATATGCAGGTGGAAATGTCAAAGTCCTGTGACACCATTGCAGAAATTTATAAATTTATAAGAAATTTCTTTATTAGTCACATGTACATCGAAACACACAGTGAAGTGCATCTTTTGTGTAGAGTGTTCTGGGGGCAGCCCGCAAGTGTCGCCACACTTCCGGTGCCAACATAGCATGCCCTCAACTTCCTAACCTGTACATCTTTGGAATGTGGGAGGAAACCGGAGCACCTGGAGGAAACCCACGCAGACACGGGGAGGATGTACAAACTCCTCGCAGACAGCGGCCGGAATTGAACCCGGGTCGCTGGCGCTGTAATAGTGTTATGTTAACCACTACGCTACCGTGCCTGCCCCTACGCTAAATTTAAGCCTGATTAATTACAAGCATGTACTCTACCTATAACTAATGATGATCAAAATTGAACTTAGATTTATCCAGTAAATCTGCTGGGACCTGTTGAATGTCAAGTATGTAGCAGGATATCGTTCAGTTACAGCTATGGCCAGAGAAATGGCAGGTGGAGTTTAATCCAGGCAAGTGTGAGGTGTTGCACTTTGGGAGATCAAATGTAGGGGAAAAGGATACAGTTAATGGCAGGACCCTTGACAACACTGATGTACAGAGGGATCTTGGGGTCCAAGTCCATATCTCCCTGAAAGTCCCCACACAAGGTGATAATGAAAGTGTATGGCATGCTTGCCTTCATTGGTTGGGGCACTGAGTATCTTGTTGCACCCATATAAAACTTTGGTGATGCTGCACTTGGAGTATTGTGTGCAGTTCTGATCACCCCGTTACAGGAAGGATGTGGAGGCTTTGGAAAGGGTTCAGAAGAAGTTCACCAGGATGCTGCCTGGATTAGAAGGTATGAGCTACAAGGAGAGGTTGTTTTCTCTGGAGCACCGGAGGCTGAGGGGAGACCTGATAGAAGTTTATAGACATAGATCGGGTAGATGATCAGAGCCTTTTTCCCAAGGTGGAAACGTCAAAACTAGAGGACCTGCATCTAAGGTGAGAGGGGGAAATTTAAAGGAGATGTGTGGGGCAATTTTTTTTTTGTAGGTGTCTGGAACAGGCTTCCAGGGATAGTGGTGGAAGCAGATATGAGATTGGTGTTTAAGAAGCTTTTAGACAGGCACATGAATATGCAGGGAATGGAGGGTTGTGGATCATGTGCAGGCAGAAGAGATTTAGTTTAATTTGGCATCATGTTCAACACAACATTGTGGGCTGAAGGGCCTGTTCCTGTGCTGTACTGTTCTATGTTCCATGCCCTTTTATAGCTCTGAACAATTCCACAGCCTTCCCAGGTTCACAGGTGAAAAACTGGCAACTTGTCAAAGTAGAAGATGAGGGCAACTGATAGTGTACTGATACCTGGCACAGTCAGAATTTTCAACACAGATGCAGGCATGATCTTTGCAAATAAATAAATCAAACTTCACTTATCTGAGCACCTAGATATTTTACTATTACAACTCTCATGGATTGCTGCTTTCATGAGGAAATTGTGGTGTTTTGCAAGCAGAATAAGAATGGATCACAAAATAATATTAAACAAATGGCAAGTTTGTTGAAGGCACTTGCGTGGATGATAAGTGTCCTGGAGACTCAAGGGAAACTAACTATGACAAAGCAGGAAGCAGGCAGGGCCTTTGTTGTCCCTATGGATGATCAAAGTAAATTATCTCTGTACTGGTATGAAGTGCTTTCAGTTGGAAAAAGTACAAGAAGCTAACATTAATACATTTATTTTGTTTCATAAATTTGTTTCATCATTGGTGGTTTCCTAATGCCTCAGTAGAGTGATTAGCCATACAATATCTACCACCTCAGGGCCAGTCACTGTTATTAGCTCAGCTAACTGATCTAAATTGATACATGGATAGGGTGCTATAATTGGCCTCAACTTCCTTATACTTGGGTAGTCCTGATGCCCTTTTCTTAAACGACTCTCCAACCTCACCACTGATATTGAGACTGATTCTGCTGCTTTACACCCTGTCCTTAGTCCACCAGGCCAATCATCTGGTTAGCCTAGTCCTAGCCTTGAATTTGGATTGTTCATTTTTTTTGCCCTTCATGTCTTTCTGGGCTCATCTTGTCCATCAACCCTCAAGCCTATTCTCACCAAACTTCCCTAACTGGGCTCCATGTTCCTTGATGTTCTGCACAGCTCTCTCTGCTCAGGTCTTATTCCCCCTCCTCCTCATGTCCTCCAACTAGATATTACAATAACCTATGTCATTAACTTGGGCTTTAAACTCAGTCTCTGTTTCTTAGCCACTGACTCCAAGCTTCTGCATGGTGGCTGACTGAAATTGAATCATGCTGCCCATAGCCTTGAGGGCAAACCATGAGATTTGGTGAGGTAGATGAGACATTACTAAGTCCATCTCTTCCCACTTCCATATCATTCCCCAACTCCACCCAGTTTCAGTTTATCTGTTGATGTAATCCTCAACGTTGGTTTTGTTATCTCTGGAGCAGAACATTCCATCATATGAAACTTCAGATCATCCAAAAATCTGTTGTTTGTGTCCTTACTCCCACCAAGTCCCATTTATCCACAGGCTTGTTATTCTTCAGTGGCGTTTCTTATAACAAAGCCTTAGTTTTAATTTTCAAATTTTCCCATAGCTTCACTCTTAACTCCAACTCAACATCTCTTTGAAATATTGATACACCTCCATTTGTGGCCATTTAATCAACCATGAATCTAGTGCTTCACCGTTGATGATTATGCTTTCAGCTGCCTCAGCATTAAGCTCCAGACGTCCCTCCTTGTATATCTCTGTAGCTCTACTTTAAATACACTTTCAAAGTTGGCTAAGTGTATATTAGCCAAGTTTTTAGTCAACAACCCCAATATCTTATTGTGAGATTCTGTGTTAAATTTCATTTGATTATACTCTTGTGAAGCACTTAGAATGTTTTACTATAGAAAAGATTAATCACCTGGACACTTCTGGAAGCAACTCGGGAGAAAAATATTAAGGCATTAAAACGTGATGTGTTTTTGTCCAATTTTCTAGAACACATTCATTTATGAATTATGAAAATATTGAACATGGGAGCAAAGTCTGTTCAACTGGAAAGATGAAGGTCAACAACTGAACGCACTGAGAATATAATTAACCAGATTTTACAACATTCACTGTGAAGAATAAGTAAATTTCCATTCTTCACAGTTTGCTTATTTTTCTCCCTGGATTGGGACATGTGAGCCTTTAGAAATACAAAGAAAAGATGGTCCCAATTTTACCAGACTCACCAACAGAGGAACCACAAAGAAAAGATTTATTATCAAACCAGATTTACAAAGGTAACCATGCGTCTTACTCTTAATCCTTTAAGAAACAGGATACTGCTTGGTGTTAGCTGTGAATCAACTAGCTGCACCTTCACTTCAGCATCCCAAAAATCCAGTTCGCTACTTTAATGCGGTGCTGAGAGAATGCTGCACTGCAGGAGGTTTTGTCTTTGGGATGAGATATTAAAGTGAGGAGTTGCCAGCCTCTCTCATGGTACCATTTCAAAGAGGGGAGAATTATCCCTCATGACTCTCGATGAACATCTCAGATGTAAATCATTTAGTCGTGTTATTTCTGGCATCTTGCTGTGCACAATTCGCAACCTCATTTCTTATGTTACAACAGTGACTGCTCTTCAACAATGTTTTATCAGATGTAATGTGCTTTAGGGTAGCATGGAAATTATAATATAAATGCTGCATTTTTTTTAGAAATAAATAAATGACAAATAATTGGTCAAGGTGTTTGGAGGCTATCAGTACTCATGGAGATAGATTCCACCATTGTTCAAAGAAGGATGGAAAGGAACTGAAGAATAGGAAACAAGCTCAAAGAGTTGTACATTAAAGTCAAATCGCTTTCAGAATACAAATTTCATTCATTCCACTTGAGTATTTAAACTGGACTAACAGGAATACTTCCAATATAAATTAAAATATTTAAGCACTAAAGGAATTTTGCATGCTTGGATAATCATTCATCCTTTGAAAAGATGAATCCAAAGCACAGTGTAATATTTTGGTGGTAGAAAACAGACATTGACCAGCTCATTTGTGTTGCCGATTCTTTAGAAGGATAGTTGCTTTTCAAATCTCATAAATTGGGTTAATTTCTAAGTTATTTGATACTCAGACTCCAGATGTATAAACCAACATACTTTTCCTAAATCAAATAAAAATAAAACACAATGAGGTACAAAGTAATCCAGATCTGACAGCAGAGGTTTTGTGTCGGTGAACTTATTGCATATTGGCAACCATTTTTCCCATTCGTCAATGATGTCTACACTTCAAAAAGTAGTTCCAATGAATGAAAATTATTTCCTTTGGTTAGAGAATCCAGAACAAGAAGGAATATCACTGTGAAGTATTCAGGGGTGATTTCAAGATGTACTTCTTCACACAAAGGGTAGTGGAATTTTGGGACATTTTATTTATCAAACTTTTGTGGCTGGCTCAATGGAAAATTGAAAACTGCAATTGATTTATTTTTCTTTGGTGAGGTTGTTATGGATATTGAACTGAGATGGATGGCTGAATTTAAGATGGAGATCAGCAATAATCTAACTGATTGGGAGAACCAACAAGGGTTTCTTTCTTCTGTGTATGTTTCTATGGCCTTGCACTTGGAAATGATCAATTGTGACATAACTAAATTTACAGCAAATATGCTTTCAATATTTAAGAATTTAATATATTACGTGTCACATTCATCTGGAGATGCCATTTGGTAATTTTGGTCTCTAACAAGTTACCATTTAGTTGGAAGATGTGATACAATGTGAAATGAAAAAGGAAAGTTATTACAAATGAAGTAGCTTTGTTTATGCAACATAATATTCATCTGCTTGAGGCATGAATAAACCAATAGAGTGACATAGTTCTATAAAAGCTCAAATTTGATTGCAGTCTTAAAGAAGAAGAATCAGTATGTATAATGGAGATAGATTCCACCATTGATAAGAGGATTTCGGGAGAAAGAACATAAGATTGACTGTGAAAAAGAAAGAGTTATCAATTGGTTCAGCCACCAGCAGCTCACTCAAATTTAATTATCTCAATAATCCTCAAAAAATATTTGTTGTTTATTATTTTAATGTTTAACTTTGGTAGCTCTGACTGAGGTTTGACATCTGCGGAAAACCTCACTACGTTCTTTCTTACGTTTCCCTTTTGAACTCAAGCAGCAAGTGAATGTTATCTGACTCGGTGCTTCCACAGATTTCATGTCCTCCCAACCTCCCCTATCATGTACTCTTAATCTGTTTGGAGACAAATCTACTCGCTGCACCCTTAAGGCTATCAAACAAACTTCACCTTTCAATCTACACCATTCATCTGTTATCTATAACTCTTTGTGGTACATCTTCTCTTCACCCAACAACATACTTGTTTCATGGAACATCTGATCAGGTTACCACCTGTAATCCCATTCCCAATTAGAAATGTCTCTGTTTCCTCTTGAAGAAATTAATTCAATAAGCTGCTGATGCTTTGCAAGAACGTTGCCCCATGACTTCATTATCTCTCAGGAGGGCAACTTTTGCTTTTAGCTAACACAGAGTGTATGGAATTGACATGAACAATTAATCATTTTGATAGAAAGTATGAGATAGTCTGAAAAAAGGAGCCAGCATTTATCACACTCCAGTAAAACACTATGCTTGCCTTACACACAAATCTCCTCTTGTGCAGCAGATTAAATCGATATCAAGAGTTCAAGTGCATGGCTTATCTTCAAAGCTGTACTGAGAAAAATAATATAAATTACAGTCCTCATGTTCAAAAATGCATGGACTTTTCTGTATAGATAGCTTACTTTCAGGAGGACTGGAATCTCAGACAGAAGCTTGAGTTTTAGCTAGTTATGATAGCACAAGGGAATTGGTTTCATTTATTTTCCACTATTGCAATGGATTAGTCACACTGTCAGCTCATTCCTCTGTTGAGCAGCACTTATCTGGAGCTTCTACATTTCATTGTTCTCTTTAGTAGTGCCATGTGTTGTACCTTATTAACCCTGTAAATGTAATAGGAATCCCCATGTCCTCAGAACTGAAACCATTTTTTTCTAAACAAACTCCTGATCCCTTCTATCTTGAGCTCTGATAAAGCATGGAAGGCAATTGGTTAACACTACATTTACCAACTCTCTTACTGGGAAATCTGTGGATATGCTGCGATCTTCAGCTTTCCTGAAACTACACCTAGAATTTCTCTCCATAAATGGACTATTAATGTGTTCTTGGTAACATTATGAGGCACATTTCCATTACAGCGTACTTTTAGTACAATTGTGAATGATTGTTATACCCATGTCTGCAATTTTGTGCTGGAAAATAGCAGAAATCTTTGCAGAATAACAGAAATCTTCTTTCCCGTCCTCAGGAATTTAACTCTGTCTTAGTTGGAGTAGTAGGAGTAGCTAATGGAGCCTCTGCTTCACAGCTCCAGTGGACAGCTCCACACGGCTGACCTCGGGTGCTGTCTGTGTGGAGTTTGCACATTTTCCCTGTGACCACATGGGTTTCCTCTGGGTGGCTCTAGTTTCTTCCCACATGCCAAAGGCATTTTGGTTGATAGGTTAATTAGCGACTGTAAGTTGCCCCTAGTGTGCACGTGAGCGGTAGATTCTGACAAAAGTTTATAGGAACCTGGGGAGAATAAAATGGCATTAGTTGCAGGGTTGGTGTAAATGAGTACATGATGTTTGCCACAGACTCAGTGAGTTTTAGAACCTGTTTCCATGTGTGTTTCATTCTATACCTTTATTTACCTTCAGCACCAGTTAAACTCTCAAATGATGAGATTTTTTAGGTGCATTAACATCAATCTTAGTTTTCTAATAGGAAGACTTGAACGTATGTAGCACCTTAACCCACTGAAACTGAAAAAGTTGATACACACAATGAATTATTTCAGGTATATCTGCTGTTTGTTACTTAAGCACACTTGGCAGCCATTTGCACACACAAGATCAACCCCAACAGCAGCGAGATGAGCGACTAGTTAATCTGTTGCTGACATTAATTAAGGAAGAAGTATTGGCCAGTTCCCAGAAAAGTCTCAGATCTTTGAATACTGCCATGAGGCTTTAAAAGTGATTCACTAGAACAGGGCTCTGAAACAACTCCCTTAATGTTAGCATGTCAGGCTGGATACTTCCTCAATTTCTGCTTGTTACTCAGAGGCAAGACTACTGCCAACTGATACATGAGACAATGGGAAACTCACAAAGCTCTTAAGACGAGTTTTATGCCTATCTCTGCAATGGATACTTTACACAGACATATTATGACAAGGATACAATCTGTCCAGAATCTCAATAACATTGAAATTAAGCTGTGCTTCATTAAATTCTTGGTTACCATGCATACCTCACAAAAAACTGTCAGGTTCCTCACACACAACTCTCCACCACCGACCACAGGGGATTGGACTGAAATGCCTAGTCCTTTCCTATTCACACATACGCATAAAGGATCCAGATATATTCACTGACTGAATAATTTTAAATGCATATATGTTTTTTAAGTGTGCTCTTATATACTAATTATTTGAATCAAATTCAGAATTTATGAAGACACTTCAGGGCAGGGTATTATTACAGTCCTTGAAAAATTAAAAAAAATACAGATTATGTAAAGTAAATTGGCAAACAATTTGTGTTGGGAAATAAATAGACAGAAATGTTCAATATCATTTTCATCATAATGAAACACTACCCATGGAATCATTGAATCGTTAAGGCACACAAGGAGGCCATTTAACCCAATGTGTCTATGTCAGCTCCTAGAACAGTAATTTCATTAGCTGAATTGCTCTTCCTCTTTCCCCATAGCCTTGCACATTATCTTCCCTCAAGTGCTTATCTGATTCTCTTTTGAAAACCCAATTGACTTTGTTTCCTTTGCCCTGACTTCCAGATCACAGACTCATTATTTGTGGCATGAAAATAATTGCTTTACCTCAATCTCCCTTGTATCTTTTACCCAAAATATGAAATCAGTAACTGCTAGTTTTGGAACTGTCCGCTCATGGGAATACTCTCTCTCTCTTTCTATTGCATCTAAACCAATCGTGATTTTGTACAGCTCTATCAGATCTCTTCTTTTCTCCAAGAACAATTCAGGCTTCTCCAATCTAACCTTGCAGTTGAACGTCCTCATCCTTGGATCCATTCTACTCAACAATTTCTGCATCGTCTCCAGGACTTTCAGATCTTTCCTAAAGTGCAGCAAACAGAATCAGATGCAATATTCTAGTTGTGCCCTGACCAGTGCATGAAACAGTACTGTATATGTTCAACAAAATGCCGATGCTTCTATATACTGTGTCTCCATGAATCTCAGGATCCAGTAAGCTTTCATTATCATCAGTAGCCTTTAATCTCTCAACATGGCCTGGCACTTACAAAGAATTATGCAACTAAGTGCCTGTTTATGTAGAACTATCCTTTTTGATCCATATTCTCCCTCCTTGTTCTTTCTGCTAAAGTGTTTCACTTTACAGTTCTCTGTTTTGAATTGCGTCTAGCACCCATTTTGCCAGCCCATCCATGCCCTCTTGCAGGATAGTACCATCTTTTTTGACTGTTAAGCACACTTCTATTCTGGTGTCATCTGCAAATTTGGAATTTTTACCTTGCATATTCATGCCTGATGTATATCAAAATCTATAGTGGTCCCAGCACTGACCCCTGAGGAACATCACGATTTACAATCTCCCAATCTGAAAATCGCCTCATTATAGGAAGCATGTGGAAGCTTTAGAGAGGCTGCAGAGGAGATTTACCAGAATGCTGCCTGGATTGGATAGGCTGAGTGAGCTAGGGCTTTTTTCTTTGGAGAGAAGGAGGATGAGAGGTGACTGGATAGAGGTGCACAAGATGATAAGAGGCACAGATCAAGTGGACAGTCAGAGACTTTTTCCCAGGGTGACAATGGCTAACATGAAAGGGCATAATTTTAAGGTGATTGGAGGAAGGTATAAGGGGGATATCAGGGGTAAGTTCTTTGCACAGAAAGTGGTGGGTGTGTGGAATGCACTGCCTGCAGAGGTTGTGGGGGCAGATACATTAGGGGCATTTAAGCAACACTTAGAGGGACACATGAATGATAGAAGAATAGGGGGCTATGTGGGAGGGAAGGGTTAGATAGATCTTAGAGCAGGATAAAATGTCGGCACAACATTGTGTGCTGAAGGGCCTGTACTGTACTGTAGTGTTCTATGAAAAACAACTACTTATTACTCATCTCTGCATTATACCCTGAAGGATGTTGCTACAGTATGTTTGCTTCAATGGGCCTCAAACTCCTTTTTATGGGGACTGTATTAAATGCCCTCTGGAAATCCATATAAACAACATCTACTGCATCCCCTTCAACAATCTTCTTTCTTGCCTCATTTAAAAACTCGAGAATGTTAGTTGAACATGGTTTGGCTTTTACAAATCCATTCTGAATCTCTTTTATTCATTCAAACTTTTTCAAGTCGCTAACTTTTTTCCCTCATTATATGTCCTAAAAGGTTATGTGGGTAGTAGGGCTGGGACTGAGTAGGAATAAAGAATGTAATCTTTGTATGAAGGGAAAAAATGTAGCTCATGTACTGAAAGAATACTTTATGTATTGTTTGTGAGGGTTTATTTTTATCATACAGTGACACACTTTACTGGTTAAGAAAGAACTGCATTTGTACAGCATATTTCACAACCTTGGGACATTCCAAGGCACTCTGCAGGCAATGACAATGCACACAAAATGCTGGAGGAACTCAGCAGGTCTGGCAGCTTCCATGGAGAGAAATAAACGGTCGATGTTTTGGGTTGAGACCCTTCATCAGACAATGAAGTGCTTTCTCTATGTGTAGTCACTGCTGCATTCTGCAAAATGATTGGCAAAATTCACTTTGAACATGGTTGACTAAATCGGTTGAAAAGAAGTTCTGTTCTTTCATATGAAAGGGTAACATTTATAGCATTTTAAGGTGCTAATTCCAGGCAATGTTACATTCATCTGCTTTAGGGTCAATAGATGGAAACTAGTCCCTCTGGTGGGGGATTATAGAATAAGAGCAAAACCATATAGTTGCAGCTAAAGTGTTCAGAGATAATGCGAAGAAGTACTTCACAGAAAGAACAGTGGAAGTCTGGAACTATCTTCCATCAAACACTGCCAAGCCTGAGAGTCAGTTGGAAATATCTCACCAGACTGATAGATTTTTGTTAGGTAAGAATAACAAATGTTACAGAACCAAAGCAAGTAGATGGAGTTAAAATATACATCAGGTACAAACTAATTGACTAGCAAAAAGATTCAAGGGTCTGAATGGCTTTCTCTTTTCCAATAATTCTAAGGGTCATGCAAAACCCTCAACAGTCTTGATAGAATGCTTGTGGAGAAGAGGTTTCCTCTTGTGGGTGACTCTAGAACTGTTTAAAAATTAGATGCTGCACATTTAGACAGGTATGAGATGATTTTTATTTTCTCTTTAGAGGGTCATGTGTCATTGGAAGAGAAGTCTTTAAATGTATTGGTTTATTATTGTCACTTATATCAAGGTACAGTGAAAAACTTGTCTTGCATACCGTTCATACAATTCATTACAAAGTGCATTGACATAGTACAGGGTAAAAACAGTAACAGAATACAGAATAAAGTGTGAGAAATAAAGGACTGCAGATGCTGGAATCTAGATGAAAAACACAATGATGCTGGAGGAACTCAACAGGACAGGCAGGCCTGCTGTGTTCCTCCAGTACCATCGTGTTTTTCACAGAGTAAAGTGTCACAGCTGCAAGGAAGTGCATTTGAGGTAGACAATAAGGTGCAAGGTCATAACAAGGTAGATTGTGAGGTCAAGAGTCCATCTCATCATATAAGGGAACCATTCAATAGTCTTATCACAGTGGGATAGAAGCTGTCCTTGAGCCTTGTGGTACGTATGTGCCCTCAGGCTCCTGTATCTTCTTCCTGATGGGAGAGGAGAGAAGTGAGATTGACCTGGGTGGGTGGGGTCTTTAATTATGCTGGCTGCTTCACCAAGGCAGCGAGTGGTATAGACAGAGTCCACGGAGGGGAGGCTTGTTTCTGTGATGTGCTGGGCTGCATCCACAACTCTCTGCTGTTTCTTGCGGTCTCGGGCAGAGCAGTTGCCATACCAAACCGTGATGCATCCAGATAGGATGCTTTCTATGATGCATCAATAAAAGTTGGTGAGTGAAAGCAGAGGTAGAAAGATATCTGATAAGCAAGGGCATGAAAGGTTACCTGGAGTAAGCAGGAATATGTTGAGATTATAACCAGATCAGCCATGATCTAATTAAATGGCTGAACAAGTTTGAGGGCCAAGCAGTTTATTCCTGCTCCTAATTCGTATGCATGTATGTACTGAGCAAATTCTGTAGTCTTTCAGGTCTACAATCTCAGGTGAATGCAACAGATCCCAATGGCACTTATCGAAAAGTTCCTGTCATTAATGTCTTTGCCAGTACTTAGCTCTCAATCTCTTATTACTTACTTACTATTACTGTGATTATAATCGCATTGCTTGGAATCTTTCTGTGTGCAAGTCAGTTGTTGTCTTGTCTACTAATAACCAAAACGAGCTTCATTGGTTGTAAAGTGTATTGGGCATCTTGATGTCATGAAATTTAGAATTTAAATAGCACTTCTTTGAAGTAAAATGAGCATTAGTTCACAGCCCAATACATCAATGGGGCACATCCTTCCCCACCATCTGTAGTATATACATGAGGCGCTGCCTCAAGAAGGCAACATCTATCATCAAAGATCCCCACCGTCCAGACCATGCCATTTTCTCACAGCCACCATCGGACAGGAGGTATGGAAGCTTGAAGTCCCACACCACCAGTTTCAAGAACAGCTACTTCTCTTCAACCATTTGGTTCTTGAGCAAACCTGCACAACCCTAATCATTCAGTATAGCAATGCTCTGACCGTTTTGCATTACAATGGACGTTTTTTGTTCTAATTTGTGTTCTTCCATGTATAATTTTGTATAATTTATGTTTATAATTTTTTTTGTGAATGTTGTGTATCTGATGTTATGTGCCTGTGATGCTGCTGCAAGTAAGTTTCTCGTTGCACCTGTGCGTACATGGATTTATGCATAGATTTTCGATTTTTTTTCCTACCCTTTACTGGCATTAAAATAAAGAAATTATTTTTTGCCTTCTGAAATCTTTGGATTTGAAGATGATCTCTATCAATGCTGAATGAATGCATCCAATTTCATCACAGTGAATAGGCCCTTAATGTGAATGGGGTTTTATACTAGTTACCTGTGTTCCAATGATTACCAGTTTGCTAATTTAGGTCTGACCTGGACATATCTATTCTCAGTGCCTTGTAGGTTTAATTGGACCTATCGATACTCAGCCTCCAGTACCACAATCAAACTTCATACATTAGTGGCTAGAAAGTACAATTAGTGTGTGATCACTGGATAATGTCTCTTTATACTTGAGGCAATGTATTTCAATGGACTTTAAGTGGTTGATTAATTGCAGCCAATGCGACCATGTCAATCATTTGCTACTTATTATTCAATTTTGGCCAAGTGTGAAATTTATTTCTTCATCCTCTTGGAAACTTCACCTTGATTGACAGCTTCATTGGCTACAGGCCAAGAGAGTGGGCAGTTAGGCTAGAGAACAACTTTGTATTCTGTGGGTGAAGGATTTTCTTATTATCTTGTTAACTGGAGTGGTTCTGCTGTAAATTCTAAACAACGCAGTATTCCAGACTACTAGCTTTGATCGCTAAACAAGAAAATCATGTTTCAAAAAATAATTATAATTCATGACCAAAAATACATGAGAAATACATCTAAAATAATCCCTGGAATGAGCACCTCAAAGGGCAAAAGAAGCAATGATTTGGGTTCCCATCAGAAACATTGGGCCAGACAGCAAGTTCACTGTATGGAGAGCAAGGAACGAGCTTAGTGAGGGTGACAGCTTACGCACTGCAGCGTGGATGTTGGGACCTCCGCTCTAGAGATCGAGCATGGCACATCTGATCTCTCCCTCTGCCCCAGGGCTCACCACTGAGTTCAGGGGCAGCCTGCAAATTGCTTCCTGGAGAGGCTGGATACACTTTGTATCTGACCCCTCAGCTTTACCCCAGACACAGAATGGGGCTACCGACCTTTCTTTCAAAGAGAAGTTTAAATGTGTTTTTGTGTACTTTTTTTTGTTTCACTGTATACTTATGCTTCTAATTAATTAACAGCAGTTTAATTTATTGTAAAGAAACTAATATTTTCATTTTAAAAATAATTTCTGATCATTCATTTTCAATGGTTTTCAAATGTTTCTGATGACTAGACATTTTGAAATAATAAGTAGGTCTTCTAATTCATGAGCTGTCAGATATATGGAGATCCAAAAGAGCTGACCCTTCACACCAGACCAAAGTCCCATTAGTGCAGTGGCTTCCCCATGGTGAATTGGTCTCAGGCAGAGAGTCTTGGTCCCACCCCAAAACACCCAGACACAGCTTTGTTACACCTCTGTTACATTACCTGGCTCCACCACTGTCTCATCTGACTGGCCACTGAAATCCTCATGCATGCATTTGTTCCCTTTAGACTTGTCTACTACAACACACTCTCCTGTTCTATTTTCATTGAAAACACCTGCTCATAAACATATAACAACTGTAAACTCAATTTAACTTTAAAGGGATCCAAGGCACTTCAATATCGACATTATTAGACAATGAATTTTGGCAAACCACATAAGGAGATATTTGGACAGATAACCAAAAGTGCAGTTAGAGATAGATTTTAAGGCATCTATTCAAAGAAGAAAGGGAGGCACGTGGATGGAGAGGTTTAGGAAGGACACTTCAGAACCTCGAGCCTTGCCAGCTGAAGGAATAGTTGGTAAAGGAAGAGTGACTAAATGCATGTGTAAAATGACAAAACTAGAGCACAGAAATTTCAAGGGGTAAAAAGAAAGGAGAAAATTGTGAGGTAGACAAGGATTGGGAAGTGTGAAACCAAGGAAGGATTCAAAAATAAGGATACAAATTTCAAAATCAATGTGAGCCAGTGTAGCTGGATGACTTCCAAGGCCACTCAAGGTCTTTTTCATCCAGTCTCTGTACATACTGATCTACGTTGGCTGCCAGTCTAGATTTTAATATATTCACCTCCTTTTCAAGTTCTACAAAGAGTCTCCGACCTGAAACATTAGTTCTGTTTCTCTTCCCTTAGATGTGGCCTGACCTGCTGAGTATTTCCAGCATTTTCTGTTCTTGCTTTAAATTTCCACTACCTGCAGTTCTTTTGATTCCCACCATGGTCCTGTCCTCTGAAGCTCTGTTATCTCCCATCACCCTCTCACCCTCTGAGATATTGACACTTCCTCAATTATGGCCACTTGATCAGTATTGAATTTAATTACACCACTGAATTTAAGTGCTCCACTGTTGACTTTAGTTGTCAAGACTCTTAATTGTAGAGTTCCTTTCTCGGGTCTTTCTGCACCTCCACTATGTATACCTTCCACAGACTTTCCTTATAACATATCACTTTGAAGAAACATTTTGACTATTTTTTTCCAATAATGCCTTATTTCGGAGTGTCAAATTTTGTTTGTTAACACTGCTGCAAAGAACTATTAGACATTTTGCTATCTTAAAGGAGCTATATAAGCACTATAATTGCTGTATGCATGACTTTCTTTGATGTGACATCTTCAGCCACAAGGTGAGGTCCAGTTATAATATAAAAAACCTCCTAAGGATATGAGAGTTTGGTACATAATAATATAAGAAAATAGGAGAAGGAGAACTTGGCCCCTCAAGCCTTCCCCACCATGCAATATGATCATGGCTGACCTACCTCAGGCCTCATCTCCACTTCTGTGCCAGCCCTCAATTTTGATTTTTCAAATAAAGCATCTACTTTCTCTTTAACTACCCCCAATGATCTAACATCCACAACCCTCCAGGGTACAGTACTCTGGCGATTCACTAACCTCTGTGAGAAGTTCCTAAGCACCTCAGTTTTAAATGACTACCTCCCCCCAATCATGAAATTATGTTCCCTTATACAAGATTCTACCACTAGTGGAAACATCTCAACATCTACCCCATCATTATCCACTCATGATGTTATTTGTTT
Source organism: Pristis pectinata (assembly GCF_009764475.1). Classification (NCBI taxonomy): domain Eukaryota; kingdom Metazoa; phylum Chordata; class Chondrichthyes; order Rhinopristiformes; family Pristidae; genus Pristis; species Pristis pectinata. Next base: position 32,330,634 of record NC_067422.1, read on the forward strand.
CAAGAATATAGATCAAATTTCTTTAGCTGCTTGTGATAGGACATCCCATTCATTCCAGAACTGAGCCTGGTAGAGGTCGACAAGAACATATTTGTATGAACATTTTGAAACCTCAGTTTTCCCCTCCCCACCCCCAAAGCATCCTTGTCAAAATAGCCTTTAATCAGAAGTCAGTCACAACTACTCATTGCCTTGCAAAGGGAAGTATTGATTACATGGAATGTTTTGTTGCTTCTGGTTCAAAGTCAAAGTTGAGTTTATTGTTACATGCACAAGTACATGTATGCACAGGTGCAATGAAAAACTTACTTGCAGCAGCATCACAGGCACATAGCATCAGATAAGCAGCATTCACAAGAAAAGCATAAATTAAACATAAATGATACACAATTTTTTACAAGTGTCACGAACCAGCAACAAAAGAAACACACTGAGCATGATTCAGTGTTAAAAACTATTTTATTAATCACTACTTATGATAATACGTAAAATAAAAGTAAAAATGTTAGTATGTTAGAATTCAAAAAATGTTAAACCTTGAACGTTAACCCCAAAACTAAACTCTTCGTGTGTGTGTGTGTGACAAAGTCCCAAACTCCAAGTTCCGGAATGGTTCTTAAAGTTCAGTTCCGCAAGCCATAAGGTGAAACATGAGCAAGGGCTTCTTCAACAACCACCATTGTCTGAAGATAAGACGTAGATGTAGAGAAACATAGAGAGAGTAAATACGAAATCCAAATGTTCCACCATGGAACCCAAACGACACTTCAGTGTTTACTCGGTAGTGACTTCCTCACCCCGAAAAGCATCCGAATCGTGGTCGTCCACACACAAATACCTGTTTCCTTCTACAGGTCAGCAACAAAGTGAACTCCACCGGATTACTTCCAACTTCCATACATGGACTTCAGTGGCAAACACAGTTATTGTTTCTCATCCATCGACAGAGAAAACTAGCAGGCTGGTGTCTCTCTCCCTTCTTCTCTCTCTCTCTCTCCTTCTTCTGACCTCTTCAACAACGTCATTACGTCCTTTATCTTCTATTAACGTAAGCACGCCCCACACACACATACACACACACTCTCTATCTTAAAGGGACTTTCACTGAGTCCGTAACACAAGAAAGAATGCAATTAGAACTGAAACAAAACAAAGTTCGTTGTAATGCAAAGGAATCAAAGTGGTCATAATGTTGCAGTACGGATATAGTGATTAAAGTTGTGCAGGTTGGTTCAAAATCCAATTGATTGAAGGGAACTAACTGTTATTGTACCTCCTGCTGGATGGCAGCTGTAAGAAGATGGCATGCCCAGATGGTGGGGATCTTTGATGACGGATGTTGCCTTCTTGAGGCAGTGCCTCATGTAGAAACTACCGATGGTGGGGAGTGATGTGCCAGTGATGTTTTGGGCTGAGTCCACTGCTCTCTGCAGCTTCTTACATTCCTGTGCATTCAAATTGTTGTACTAGACCATGATGCAATCAGTCAAGATACTTTCAACAGTACATCTATAGAAGTTTGTGAGAGTGTTCAGTGACATTCCAAATCTCCTTAACCTTCTAAGAAAATAAAGATGCTGGCCTACCTTCCTCATGATGGCCAAAGGCAAACCAATGTTTCCAAAGGAAATGTTTGAGAGTTTGGAAAATCAGATGTAGAGAGGGTGGATATCACCTGCCAAGAATGTGTCTGTCTGTATCTGAGATAATAGAGAGAATCCCAACTATTTTGTGATACTGGTTACAGAATGATATAATATTACCTTCACTGTTCCTGAACCATAAAGATGAATTGCTGGTCTACTAGTAAGAGGGGAGAGGACAAGACATTTTCAAAAGCCTCCTTCCACAATTAGAGCCACAGAGAAAGTCAGTGCAGAAACAGGGTCTCCAGCTCATCAAGTACCCAATCATCAATGACCCATTTTTACACTGATCTTCCTCAAATCCTACCAATCATCTACACACTTGAGGCAATTTACAGTGGGCAATCAACCTACTGACCCACATGTTTTTGGGATGTGGAAGGAAATCGGAGCACCCACAGCAAATGACATATAGGCAGCAACTGGTCGGGATTGAATCTGGCTCACTGGAACTGTGAGGCAGCAGCTCTACCAACTGCATCACTGAGCTGTACACACCAAGGCTACAAAAATTGGACTGTACAACTCTTCTTTTTCTCAGCAGTGGTGCTGTTCTATTTCCAATCAATTGAATTGTGTGAGTACATTAACACATGACTCATAACCCTTGCTAAATTAGATAATGATAGCAGACACAAGCAAAGAAAGTATGTTGAATAAGCAGGTGGTGCTACCAACACTTGTACAAAGTTGATTTGATGCTAAATATGCTAAATTTGGACAGGATTTACAGTGCAATACAGTGTGTTGAAGATGCAAGAGAAATTGAGAACATTAGAATCAGGAAGAATTACTCCCCTCCCCTCCCCTCTGTTTGTTGGAGATTAAATTGGAGTTCAGTTCAATCATGAGAACTGTTCTGGTTATTCATTGTTCTGTTGCTCAGGGACTGTGACTGAGCTTGAAATTTCAGAGTCTCAGGAAGTTTCCAGTACAGAAAGAGGCCTTTCAGATCACCTAATCCCTGCTGGCTTGAATCAAGTGTAATCCAAGTGGTCTCAGTTCCCCCAACCTTTTTGCAAAGCTCTGCAAATGCTTTCCTTTCGAGATCTTTTTGAACATCAAGAGGCTGCTTCCATTGCTCAGCTTGGTCATGCTTTGCAGACTGTAACCACTCGCCCAACCAGGTCTTTTGTTGGTCCAACTGGGTCTCTTGCATTATAAGAATGGCAAGGAGAAGTCCTGCAGAACATGGTAACTTGCAAAGGGGGAGGAAGGTCTGGATAGGAGATTCTATCCAGTTGTATTCATAAGGGAGCAGATGTTTATGGGCACCTGGATTAATACCTTCAATGACTCCAGGGAGATGATGACTGAGATATTTCATATACTTCCTTATTACATGGAACAAGACCACTTTAGCCCATTAAGTCTTTACCAGCTCTCAGTCACAATCTCCTTCCCCCAATAATTTTCCCTTAATCTATACTCTCTACATTCCCATCAGGTCCCACAAGCTTCTACCACCCACCTACACACTAGAGGCAATTTGTAGTGACTAATAAGTCCACCAAACTGAACGCCTTTGGGATGTGGGAGGAAACCGGAGTAGCCGGAGGGAACACACTCACACACAGGGAGAACATGTAACCTTCACACCGACAGCACCAGAGGTCAGGATTGAACTAGGGGCGCTGGAGCTGTGAGGCAGCTGCTCCACTGCGCCATCATGTGGTGCAACTTGTTGCTGCTACTGTTGTCGTCGCTGACGTTCCCTGATGATTGCACAGTTTCAGAACAGTTTGCAGTTCTTCAGATAATGAAGCAGTCTGTGCCTGCATACAACAAGACCTTGATAATGTTCAGACATGGATTAACAAGTAGCGTAGAGCATTGGCGTCACACAGGTGACAAGCAATCACCATCTCCATCAGAAGGAAGTCTAAACACCTGCTCTTGACACTAAATGGCATTACCATACCATCACTCATCTGTGAATCACCAGAAATTTAACTGAAGCAGTTGCAGCTGTACCATTGTCACAACAGTAGGTGAAAAGGTAAGCACTCTAGGACAAATTATCTACTATAGAATGCATATCATATAATGAATACAGCTTCAACAACAAGCAAAGCATTTGTCACCATCCAGGACAAAGCAGCCCTCCTTTTTGACATGCCATCCATAACCTTAAACATTTACTTCCTCCACCAACAATACACTGTGGCTGCTGTGTATGCGATCTACAAAGTACATAGCTGCAACTTGTGAAGGATTCTTTGATGAGAACTTCCCAAAAACACCGCCTTCACCACCCAAGACAAGTACAGCAGCTGCAAAGGAACATCGTCACCTGCCAGTGACCCTCAAATTCACCCCTCACTCTGGCTTGGAAGTATATTATTGATCTTTCATTGTCTCTGAATGAAAGTCCTGGAACACCTTCCCCAACAAGGCCTCTGGTATGTTGGTGCAACAACAGTTAGGGAAGCAAATGATATATTGATCTTTATTGCAAACTATTTTGAGTACAGGATATCTTGGTGAAATATTGTAGATATATTGTATACAGGCCCATCCCAAGCTAAAGAGGGGTATCAAAGGTTTATAATATTGATTCTTGGGATGGCTGGTTTGTCTGTGTGCAGAGGTTAAGCAGGTTAGGCTGGTGTTCTTTGGAAGAATGGGAGGTGATCTCATTGAAAGACACAAAAATTTCTGTGCAGTTTGACAGGCTAGATGCAGGAATGATGTTTCAGCTGGTTAGCATGTCTAGAACCAAGGGTCATGCTCTCAAAATAAGGAGGCAGCCTTTAAGGACAGGGTTGAGAAGAAACTTCTTCACCTACTGAGGTATGGATCTCTAAAACTCTCTGCACAAGAAGGCTGTGGAGGTCCAATTGCTGAGTATAATCCAGAGAGAAAGCAATAGATTTCTGGATATTAAAGGAATCATCAGATACTGGGTTAGTGCAGGATATTGACACTGAGGTCAAACAAAACAGCCATGATCCTGCTAAGTTGCAGAGTCAATATGAGGGGCTGAATAATCTGTTTGTGCTTCTATTTCTCTGTTCGTAAGTTCACAGAAGGAAGGTTTAGGCTCCTTTAGATACCTCATATTTCAAAAGTAATTGTAACAGTAATGGGTGGAGACCTTTCCCAACCAGCTGGAGATAAAAGGGAAAAGTTCGAGAAAAATGGAAGAGAACAATTTTAATTGAATTATAAGAAGGTCACTGGGATGTGTAACATTGTAGAATCATAGAGTCATACAGCACAGAAATAGGTCTGTCAGCCCACCACGTCCATTCCAACCATCAAGTCCTATCTATGCTAATTACATTTACTAGCACTTGATTCATAGTCTAGTAGATGATTCAAGTGCACTCAGGTGCTTCTTAAGTGATGTGAGAGTGCCTGGACCAGCAAGAACAAAACTGAGCAAAATTAGAAAGTGTTACCAGTCAATGGGTGTTTTGCTTTTCTTGTTGATATCTTCTCAATGAATGTGCTTCAGCTTATAACACATCTGAAAAGTCTGTAAGTGACTTGGCTTGTTTTTGCTTCCCTTCAAGCCAGATTAGCAATGGTATTGTAGGGTTCACTGAGCTATTACAGCAGGTTAAAATGGAAGCAGGCTTTTAACTGAAGCACCTCAGCAACAGTCCTCACTAATTCCTCATCCAGAAAGATACAAGACGGTGGTAGATATGCCACAACATCAACAGGTGTTCCTTTCTGAAGGTCATAATAATAGAAAGCATGTCATCTTCCTACCTCTCTTTCTCTATCTCTATATCTCCCTCTCTCCCCCTCTCCCTCTCCCCCCTCTCCCTCTCTCCCTCTCCCCCCTCTCCCTCTCTCCCTCTCCCTCCCTTCCCCCCCCCCTCTCTCCCCCTCTCTCTCTCTTGCTTGCTCTCTCCATGCCCCTGGTTCCATCTTCCCCTCTCACTCATCCATTATTGATTCCCTCAATGCTATAAAGCAACAGATAAATTGCACTCTAATGCCAGGTGTCTGAAGATCTCACATATTTCTACTCCTGTTGATGGAGATTTCAAAATGCCTCTGAGACAATATGAAATTTCCCAAGGGCTAATTCACAAGTAACTCATATTAATAGACTTCAAAATGCTTTACTGATCCCTACCTGCTGCTTTTCAACACAGTAAGAATGATTAATAAGATTTTTTCCTGTTGTATTCTCCTTTCAAGATGTGCACACTGTAGTTTGTCTCCTGAGCACCACAGCTGCCTGCTCTCTCTTTCTCCTCAATTATTACCTACAGTAAAATTCTAATCTCATTGGAACACTGAAAAGAAAATGGATTGGAGCCAGCCTAGTTTACCTTCACACATTCACTTTCTTTCTTTCTGGCTTTGACATTCTGACTCAGTCTCTGTCTTGCTTTCTGTTGAGTGCATTCACTCAATTTGAACTCCAGCACTGAACTTACTGCTCTGTATAATGTTACGATAATATCCTTTTATCTTGTTGCAGCAATCCACTTTTCTTTTGGCAAACTATACTCTGGTTGGAGCAACACACATGATGCTGGAGGAACTCAACGAGTCAGGCAGCATCTATGGAGAGAAATGGACAGTCAACATTTCGCGTCGAGACCCTTCATCTGGACTGTGTTTGGGATTAGTACCAGTTGTCTTGTTAGAAGGAATAAACTACTGTGAAAATCAATTCATCAGTATTTTCTGGCAACAGTAATTGGCCCCAGATTACTTTTGCAGATTCTCTGAATCGAACTGCTGTTAAGTGTTCCCCATTGTTAAATTGCAAATCCCTTGTTACGGACCAGTTTACTATTGGTGAATGTCCCTTTAAGATAGAGCATGGGGGTGTGTGTGTGTGTATGGGGCGTGGTTACAACAACAGAAGATAAGGATGTAATGACGTTTTTAAAGCAGTCAGTTGGAATCAGTCGGAGGAGAGAGAGAGAGCAGCCTGCTCGTCTCTGTCGATGGATGAAAAACTGTAACTACGTCTGTCATTACAATCCACGTATGGATTTTTGGAGTAATCCGGTGGAGTCCACTTTGTCATTAACCTGTAGAGGGAAACAGGTATTTGTGTGGACGGCCACATCTCGGATGCCTTTCGGGGTGGCAGATACTTCGGAACAAAGAAATGGAGTTCACTTTGTTGTTGGCCTGTAGAAGGAAACAGGTATTTGTGTGGATGGCCACGATTCGAGAGCCTTTTGGGGTGAGGAAGATGCGGTGGAGTGGTCACTGCTGAGTAGACACTGAGGTGTTGTATGGGTTCCATCATGGAACATTTGGATTTCGTAATATCTCTATTTTCTCTCTACGTTTGTTTTCAGTCAACAGTGGTTGTTGAAGAAGCCTTTGCTCACGTTTCACCTGATGGCTTGCTGAACTGAACTTTGAGAACCATTCTTGGACTTGAAGTTTGGGAATTTGCCACACACACACTACGAGTTTAGTTTTTGGGGTTAATGTTTAAGATTTAACATTTTACTTCTAACATTCTAACATTTTTACTTTTGTTTTTCTTATTATCATAAGTAATTAATAAAGTAGTTTTTAACACTGATACATGACTCGGTGTGTTTCTTTTGTTGCTGGTTCGTAACACCCTTCACAATAGCAAGGACTTGAACAAAGCATTGCCTTCAAGTAGGTAGGTCAAGCTTTGATGGCTCTCAAAGCCTTCAAAAATTCTAAGTGTTTCTGAATACTCCTGACATTCAAAAACATTCAAACACGATGAAAAATAAATTAAGCTATTCAAACAAACATATTTATGATGGGAGACTGCAGATGCTGGAATCTGGAACAACACAAAAACCACTGGAGGAACTCAATGGGTCAGGCAGCATCCATGGAGGGAAGTGGACAGTCAACGTTTCCAGTCGAGACCCTTCAATTGTGTTGTGTTGTTCAAAAAAATATTGTTTTCTTTATAAAATCAGTTAAAACATTTTTCAACTGATTAAAACAGAAAGTGGAGGCAGGTACGTTGGTCAAATTCAAAAGATTGTTAGATAAGCATATGGAGGAATTTAAAATAGGGGGATATGTGGGAGGAAGGGGTTAGATAGTCTAAGGCGTGGTTTAAGGGTCGGCACAACATGGTGGGCCGATGGGCCTGTATTGTGCTGTACTGTTCTATGGTTCTAAACAATGTTAAACAATTCAAAACATTGAAGTCAATTAATTAAAAAAATGATTTCACTTTTACTCTTCTTGCAGCTATTTCTTTCCACTAAAAAGAATAGGGCTTGTTGTTCCTGCAGCAGCTCAAATGGTACAAATTCAGCAGGCAAATTCTCTCACCAACTGCTGGGGAATTATATGGGTCACACTCTGTTACCACATAGAATCCAGTGTTAGAGCTCATCAGGGAAAACAGAAAGTACTGGGAATACTCAGTAGATCAGGCAGCATCTTCCAATGAAAATTCATTGACCTGAAATGTTAAAATAAAAATAGAAAGCAGTGGAAAGGCAGCATCTGTGGAAAAGAGGGGAGAGATAATAGAGGAAGTATAAAGTAGAAGAAGTGTCCTCTGTCTCCAGGAGCCAGGAGAAGCTCAACAAATGCTCAGAAGGCAGTGGGAGAACATAGCTGTGATTGTCACTGTCAAAATTCAGGCCCCAAGGAGGTGAATGCAGTGTAACAGACATTGAATGAATGATCAATAAACATATTTCCAAATAACATTTTTAAAAGTCCTTTAAAGGTCCTGGGCATTGCTTCCAAGAATAGTATTTATTGGCCATTTTTAGTTAGCCTCAAGAAGGTAGTAATGAGTTAGCTTTGAGAACTATTACAACCCATATGGGGAGATACAGTCAACAGTGCTGCCAAGCTGTTGACTCAGTGACGCTGAAGGAACAATGGTATGTTTCTGGGTTGGGGTCTAACTTGGGGAGGAAGTCAGGAAGTGGTGTTGTTCCCTGTGCCCGCTGCCCTCAAGCTTCAGTAGGTAGGATTAGAATAGTTTTTTTTTCTTCTTCTTCTTCTTCCCCCATTCCCCATTTCTCATTTCTATTTCCCTTTCCTTGGAGCAGACTCGATGGGCCGAATGGCCTGCTTCTGCTCCATTGTCTTGTGATCTTGTGAGCTGCACCATCTGTATCACTGGCCTCATGCATAGCCCCACTGACCAAAATCCTATCACTCCCCGATCATCAACTTTTCTCGGGGTTTGTATCTAACAGTTACATGTCAAACCATGTTCAGCCATGCGAGCTTGCTAGAGGTGTTATCTGGAACATCACTTGGCAATACGGCAATGCTGCTGTCAAGTTGAGCATCATTCACTGATTGACTTCGTGACCTGCTAACCCCTGTGTACATTGCAGGTCCTGTTGGAACTGATTCACCCATGATGCATCATGGAACCAAATTTTGCACTCAGTGAATTATGTTAGAATTTGCACACACAAAGCACGGTATCACACATAACATCACTCAATTTCTTCAGCCATGCAGTGCCAACCCAGTTATAATTTTATGAGTTGACAAAATAGACGCAAGTGAAAAGCTATGCAATATTATTTTAAAGACATGCAAGTTTACTTCCCAAGAAAAAGTCAGGACAACTTGCATTTATACGGTATCATTTTCTCAGTTATATTACATTCCCAGTTCAGCTAAAAAGAATATACAGCCAGTGAAGTACTTTGTTACTGAAAATTCAGAAACTAATTTACATTCAGGGTCTTAGAAGCAGCAGTGAAATAAATGGTCAGGTCTTTTTTTCAGCTGTTGGTTATCCAGGGCTCTGAGATTAATTCCCCTGTTTTCCTTTGAAAGGTTTTTATGTCCACCTTGATAATGTAATAAAGATAAAAGCTTCAATAGTGCATTATTTCCTCATTGCCAGTTTGGATTATGTGCTCAAATGTGTGGAGCAGGGCTATGAAGTCCCTATCTTTTGGCTTCTGTGGCAAGGGTGCTACCTCTTGAATTGCTGACACAATAACTGGCCCATTTCAGCTATTCATACAGTCAACTTGTTTTCCACTGGTGTGTTGCAGTAATTTGTCAAGGATTCGATCTCCCAAGACACAGATGGAGAGCCTTGATAGGGGATGGAATGTATTCAACAGGCAGCAATCTCTCTGGGGGCCAACAGTAATTGCTCCCATCACAGAATTGCAAGCCACAGTTTGTCTTGATTAAGAGCTAACGCAGTCTGGTGAGTCGCAGCTGTGTCCTTGAGATTAGTGAGAGATACCTTCATCCTGACTAATTCTTCCAGGACATTCTAGCTGATTAGTAAAGTAAAATGAGTTATTACGTTAGAGTTTGTACCTCGGTAGACAGTGCTGGAGGTACAGTCTGAAGTCCAGCTCAGTTTTGTTTGAACTTTTTGTACAAAAATGTAGGTGAAATAACATCTCAGCAGGACATTTTGTTTCAGAATTGAAGACACAGAGTTTAATGGTTGAAGGAGTTTACAGAGATAAAGAAGGCAAAGTGACTAATCTTATAAGCACTGAGCAATGTAATCATGATGGATACTCAGCCAATAGGAAGTGGAATAGCGGCAGTGCCAAACTGAAAAGTCTTCTGGATAGATTTATGCTCTATAGTGTGGAAATCTTCAGATAACTGGCTACAATTCGAGGTTGCAAGGCATCTAATGGTATCTCCCATGGATTAGATTTGCCTCCCGCCCCCCCACATTTTCAGTTTTTGCATATCTTTTGCATGAGAAATTTAAAATATTACATTTTTAAAATCCTCTACAACCAGTTAAGCCTGAAGGAATGAGGTTTCACATAATTTATAGTTAATTGTCAGTGCCAAAGAGGTTCAGCAGTATTTTCAGTGGCATTTATGACACTATTAAATGGCAGTGAGATTGGAATGGACGAGAAAACCTTGTGTCAAAAGCGAAGCGACTTCACAACATTCAGTGAATTTCAATGAGGAAGCAGATGGCTGGATGCCATTTTTACACAGAGATGGTGATGATGAGGGGCACTGCTGATGCCCTGGTGGATGGCAAGATACTTGTTTTCCTTAATTGGCTGGATGTCCCCTGGAGTTGTTGCTTCTCAGTGAATGGATAGAGAGAGGATGTGTGACAGCACAAGTGGCCGAGGTATTGGGGTCAGCTTAAGAGTTCCAGCGAAGCACCGCACTATGGCATTCAGTTTATTTCCCTCTGAAGTAGAATAGTGGTTGTTCATAAATGAAGGCAAGTTCCTGTTATTTCAATGCTGTCTTGACAGGAATATCTCCACTGATAAGATTCCCCTATATTGTAAATCCACTAGTTGGTCAGAATTTCTTATTTAAAATTAGGAAAAAAAAAGACTTTCCTTTCCCGTTAACCTTTTATAATAGGTTGAGAGGTGTGGAAGGTCATTTCAGTACATTCTCAATCATGACAACTAGTGCAGTACTTCACTGGAATTATTAAATTGACCCCTGACCCTGGGCACTTGCGCTGTCACACATGGTCCCTTCAGCCATTCATTGAGAAGCGGCAACTCCACAGGAAGTCCAACCAATTAAGGAATTCAAGCACCTAGCTGTTCACCAGGGACTTAGCATTGTCCCTTCTCATTACCATCTCTATAAAATAGCCTCCAGCTCCCTAGATGTCCACCATCAAGTTATCAGCAGTTAAAGGCCACAGTTCTGCTCAAACAATTTGCTTTAACACTTAACCCACAAAGTAGCATCTTCCCCATTGCCCGTTGTCATCCCCGTGTCCTGATCTTGGTCATTCAGAGAAAGATTTTATCTACAGTACAAGAACCTGCTTCCCTCCCCTCTCTGCCCAACCCCACCACAGCAACCCACCTCACCATCCTCCATCCCCCAACCCATGAACTACTTTTCAACTTCACACGTGATGCTAATGCATTCGAGGCACGGATTTTAAACATCATTGTTTTATTTCAGGGGGTCTCACTAATCACATAGTTCATGAGCTGGCCCTTCCTGGGACTTCATTAATTCGGATGAGATATTATACCTGTTATTGGTGTCAATTACAGTCAAGAAAAGAGATGGACAGAAGCTTGTAGTCATAGGCATGCCTCATTAAAAATCATAATTTAAATTAATCCACACTTACTGCAATTGTGTCAGCTGCACTGACAGTTAACTCTTCATGCTCTGGAATGCAGTGTGTGTTGTATTTTTGTATGGGTTTATTTAGTGTTGATGTGTTATTTAGTATTTATATAATTATATATAAATATATTTATATATTAGTATTTATATTATTTAGTATTTAGACATGGTGAATGTCTCTTTAACAGCCAACTAAGTCTAAAATGGTCACTGCACTATCTCATAAATTCTTATTTGCTCTTTTACAACAAACATCTATATTCCTCTAATTGTCATTGAAACATGTTTGACTCTAAAATGCCTCTTCAGTTCAGTTCCATTTAGGGATGAACAACAAATACTGGCATTGCTGGTGATGTCCACATCCTGTAGATGAAAAAAATAAGTAAGCAAAATATGAGAGATCCTGGACATCTGAAATAAAACAGAGAATGCTGGCACTATTCTAGGTAGTACATTCTGGTGAAAGAGCATCAGCTTGAAACCTTAACTCTGTTTCTCTCTCTGCGGATTCTGCCTGATCTGTTGAGTGTTTCCAGCATTTCTGGTTTTATTTTACTTTAAATTATCAAGTTATTTCCTGACCAACCTTCCTAATAAATTAGAAAAATAAATTCTATAAAAAGCATGCAACAAAATCAGTTCCGAACAGCAAAGTAAAACGTATTCTGAACATAACTATTCCAGCTACCAATAAATGTAACAATAATGTGGAAGAGATGATCAAAACCCTTTTGCAAGTTTATCTTCTGCAGAGGTTGAAGTTTTGAAGTTTTTGAGTGTAGTTGCGGGCTCTTAGATTTCCTATTCTACCTGGAGTGAATTATTGAGGAGCTGAATTATTGGGAAGCTTGGGAATTGGTTCTCATTCTGGGAAAGGCTGAACACAAAGAGCTCTGAAATCAGGTGGTGGGGATGAGATGAGGTCATAAAAAGCTTTGAAATAAAGAGGTCTGAAGTTATGCTTTTAAACACAGAAGAGGAACTGCAGCATGATGTGAGTGGGGATGGTTTTGATACAGGAGCCACCAGTAAATGGATAAATGAAACCCAGAACTTTTCTATAGGCAGATAGTGAATTATTATTTCCATCAGTAGGCAAATGGGGAATAAGAAAGCAGAAAATAAGGATTCTTATTGAAAACAATAAATAGGAAAGGAAAAAGAAAGATTCTTCAACTGAGGGCCAGAAAACCATGGGATATTTTCTCACATGTGACAATTGAAGTAAAAACTAAAACATCATTTCGAAGGGTAAAGTATAAATACATTTGTGAAGGAAAAATATTAAAAAAAAGGATGTTTAAGTGGAAGGTCATGAGGCAGCGCAACACTTGGAGATGAATGGCTTCTTGATCAATCATTTTAAAGCCATAGCCATTGCTCTACAGTGGTTTATGTTAAGCTACACAATATAAAATAAGGTATCTACACTAAACTTAAGTAAGCTCACCAGTTATGACCAGTAGATTTGAGGAAGAAGGACAAAAAAAAGAATTGGGAAAAATGAGCAGAAAGCCTATCACTAATGAGGCAGTAAAGAAATGTAAAGATTTCAGCAACATTTGCAAAACAGCTACGAAGAAATAGATATGACTCCTTATATTCTAAGATGTTCATCAAAGTAGTCACTTTTTAGCCCAGAAATGAAATAAGGTGAATTACCCAGTGATATTACTTTGTAAGTTTAATTCAGGTGCTAAACTTGTTAGATAAGACATCAAACATCTATAAGCTATTTTATGATTTTCTTTTTAATGTGAGAATATCCAGGGTTATTTTTATATTGAATTCAGTTTAGTTGTACAAAAAGAATATGAAAAAAAAATTGCATACATTTCCAATTAAGGTGCAGGATTGAATTAGATTTGTAATCCAGTAGGTAACGTCCACCATGGTGGTTTGAATATGCAGTTTAAAATACCTCAGAATTAAATGATGATGTCAGTAAAACTGAGCACAAAACATTGCAGACTGATGTAACACATAAGTGATTCTTTAATGTCCTTCAGGGAGGAGACTGCAATCTCGACCTCATCTCCAGATGTAACTCCAGACCCACATGAATATAGTTAACTCTGAACTGTGCCTAACATACCATTCAGCTGGACCTCAGGGTTATGAGGAATGGGTGTTAAATGCTGGAGCCCATATCCTGAGTAGAAAGTAACTTAAATTAGTGTAATTCACATGAAAGTTACTTGGAAGTAGTTTGGTGCTTTGTCCAAAAAAATGAATTGGTTCCGGATGACATTTGGCTTTCTAAGCTCTATCCAATAATGATGATTTTGTATTTTAATCGTTCAGCTTGAGCACGTTTGTTTTGTGGTTTGAATTGTCTTTCCAGGATGTGCAGTGAGGAAAGGGCACCAACACAGCTTAACAAGCTTGGAAATCAAGACTATTTTAAGGTTTGAAGTAGCATTCTAGCTGCCAAGCTCAAAGTCTAAGCTAAGGAACAGATCACACAAATTACAACTAATTACTGTGACTCAGAGATATTGTGCAAAATGTCACGGCACTGACAACTTGACCTATGAAATCCAGCCCTCATCATTATTATCCTGAAAAATTCCAGTCACACTTCGGACCGTGAAATGAGTCTACTCCCTCTGTGCCAGTGCTCAGCTGAAGTTAGCTCCTAAACATTTACAAGTCAAAAGAGCCAAGGAAATATACCCAGGCTGTCGACCTTGTAAAAATGATGATTGCAATGCATCAGCATCCAGTTCTTAAACCTAAACATTTGTAACAGGAGCACAGGAGAAAATTATACGCTCACTCTTCTGCATTCTGTGTGAACTGCAAGCCGCCCATCCCTCTCCATCACCGCACCCAAACACCACTGCACCCAGCCCATTTCCCTAAAACACCACCAAGACTTCAGTGCAACTATCGATCACATCCTGCTTCAAGTTATTCATAGAATCACAGAGAGATACAGCACGGAAACAGGCCTTTCAGCCCACTGAGTCCACGGCGACCCATTCACACTAATGCTGCACTAATCCCATTTTATTGTCCCCACATTCCACTCAAGTCCCACCCAGACTCTGCACACTTTTATCCACGGAGAATGTTGGGTTCCTGGAACATGCTGTCAGGGGTGGTTGTGGAAGCAGATACAATAGTGGTGCTTAAAGAGACCTTCAGAGTTGAAAATGCAGAGAATGGATGGATATTGATCATGTGCAGGAAGAAAGGATTAGTTTAATTTGGCATGATGTTTGGCGCAGACATCATGGGCCAAAGAACCTGTTCCTGTGCTGTGCTGTTCTATGTTCTATGCAAGAGTAGGAAGCAGCATCGATGCTGATGTTGATGTACCAGAAAAAAAATAAGTGAGGGAGAGATCCTACATAGCACTAAAATTAATAATGTACTACATCTCAGACTAAAGGCTGACACAGTCGGAGCCAAACATTTGATCTGGAGGAAGAGAGTGCAGTTAAAGAAGAAGTTGTTCAATGTGAGAGTGAGATCAGACTGGCAAAGGAGGATGGTGGAGAGTGTTGCTGGTCGGGCCTCTATTCAAGGAAGAAACAAAGAGTCCTCTGGCTGTCCTGGTCTGGGATGGAGCTGAAGAGGGATTGCACCTCTATGTCAACAATTGCGATTTGGCTTTCTGAGGCTGAGCTGAAGGCCATCAGCAGTATCATGGACATCAGTGGGAAAAGGCTGGATGAAGGAAGAGCCAATAGGGACAACGGAGGGAGAAGTGAACGCTGCAGGACAAAACAGACAGAAGTGATAGGTCTACCAGAGCAGTTCAATATGTACTGATGATTGACAGTGCTGTTTAGTGTCACTAATGATCCTTGGAGGTCACACAGCTCCAAACCTCATTGGTGTTTGGTCCAAACATGGTAAAAAGATATGAATTCCAGAGGATGGGTGAGAATAACTGCTCTTGTCCTTGAGATAACTTTTGACCAAGTGTAGCATTAAGCAGTCCTGGTAAAACCAAAATCAATGAGAAGCAACAGGATAACCCCTCCACTGGCTAGATGCAAACAGCAGAAGAGGGATGTGGAGGTCACTCACTTCAACCACGGGACATTATTGCAGGATTTCCTCTGGTCAGTTTCCTAAACCACTTTCAGCTGCTTCGTCATTGGCCCTCCCTTCCATCGTAAGTGAAGACATTTGCTGATGTTAGTGCCATGAGAGGCACAAGACAAGGAGCATCTCCAACAAAAGACTATGTAACCACGTACCTTTGACATTCAATGGCTTTATCATTATTAATATCCCGGGGATCACCACTGAACAGAAACGAAACTGGATCAGAGACAAATGCTGTGACTACAAGAGCAGACAAGAAGTTGGTTATCTAGTGGCAAGTGGCTTTATAGAAGTAGCTTCATCAGAAAGATTGCAGCAGTTCAAGTAGGCAGCTTACCATCACCTTCTCAAGGGTGACTAGTGGTGGTCAATAAACACTAGCCTTTCCAACAATACTCGCTTTCAAAAAAACCTAAACTCTATGTAGTTTTCTTTTTGACATATTACTGGTTATAATTATGGGAGTTAATTTGAGGGCAGTTCACTTATTAATTGTTCACTATGATACATATGAGACATATAGATCTAGAAGCCTCCAAAATTGATCTTCCAACATCTCGTCTGAGAGCCAGTAACACTTATCTGTCAAAGATAAAACATTGCAAGTAGCTGCTTTTGAAGTAGATACCTGTGAAACTATATTCCAGCATAAATGTGAATGCTAAGAAGAGAAGGAAAGAAAATTGAGTAAGAAATGTCACACTATGTAGTTTGCAATTATTTGTTATTACCCAAGTACAAATTCAGCATATGCTGTATATTCCAGAATTCAACTCATTGGGGATCTGTCCTTGTTACATTTCTAGTTTCATAATGCCTTTTCCAATTAATGCCTGTATTATTTATATTCAGATAATTTTAGATATATTATACTTATTCTAGTCAATATTACAACCTATGAATTATTAAGAGCATAATTAACACAAATAATCTGGACAAGAATGATTAGAAAACTCAGACTTTAAAAATATCGGGTCTTAAACCTAATAGCAGTAATGGTGAAGGGCATTAAAAAGGCATTTATCAACTGGACTGCACCATTTGTCTTGTCTCTATAACTAGAGAATGTTGAGGCCAACTACAATGAAGATAAATGGTTCACTAAACCAGTTCTGGTAGTAGCAGAGTACAGTGTAAAGAATTGGATGGAAAACCAATGGAAGTTCTGGGATTTAGAGGAAGGGTGGGGACAGAACTGGATTAACAAACCCATGTAAAACAATTGGTGCCCTTTATACTTCATTCCATACCAGTTTACTGAGTAGACTGAAAAATGAATTGGACATTTATTACCAAACTTGGAGCTTACAGTAGACTTCAACACTCTCGTCCATCAACTAATGACTGAACTTGCAATTTTAAATGTATTTTGGACATATGAACATTACAAGTATTACCCTTCCCTTACTGTCCTGAGAAAGTGGTGGTGAGCCGCCTTGATCCACTGCAGTGCTTGTGGTGATGGTAACTCGCACTGTGCCACTAGATGGGGACTCTCAACATTTTTAAGTAGCAAAGAGGACGAAATTATAGTCTAAGTCAAACGCAGGTTAGTATGTCACCTGGGGGGGAACTTGCAGGTGGTGAGGTTGCTAAAGCTCAGTTCTTTTTGGATAATGGATCTTGCTGGCTGTGGAGGTGCTATTGAGGAAGCCTTGGTAAGTTATTGTACATCCTGTAGATGGTATGCACCACAGTCAGAGTTCATGAGTTATCAAAAGATTTGGCAGTGGTGTGTGCACTTCTAAAAATGCAGAACTGGGAGAAAGTGCTATCTAAGACCTCTTATTTCAGACTCCTGGGCATTACAAGCTTCTAACTAGGCATGTGGCTCTCTGTACAAGCTTAAGGGATAGGACAGCCCAGCTGGAACTCTTCTGCCCCTTTGCCCTTGGGATCTTCTGGCAAGACCGCCTCCCTTTGTGCTCCTTCCTCTTGCTGCAGATTCACCAGGAACAGTAGGCTACACAGCCTCTGGGTGCATGGTAACACATTTAAAACAGATGAGGAGAAATATCCTCATTCGTCAGGTAGCAAAGCTGTGAAATCCTTCACCACTCTAAGCTATAGATGCTAAGTCACTATTTAAGAAGAAGAAAGCTAGATTTCTCGGCACTTAATACCAAATGATTTGCAAGAGAACATGAATATTGTGTTTAGGTAAAGGTGCAGTCATGATTGTATTGAGTGGTGGAGCTGATTCAAAGGGTCAAAATCCTTATTCCTTCTCCTATATTTCTCTGTGCTATGCACTATTTAATTGTGTTCACATGACTCAAATGTTTTAACCATTCACTTGTGCAACGTTTAAAAAACAAACACCATATGATAGAATTTCCAGGGTGATACATCCAAAAAGACTTTCTGGAGCAGCAGCGGCTGAGTTCAGAAAAGAGACTAAGGTAGTTGAGTAAGTTAGTTTTTGCATTATAGGTTAATATAGTATAAACTCCCTAAAGTGAGGGTACTGATAGACACCTATAAGACTTAAGGTCTTGGCTTAAGTTTGGGACTCTAGAATGGGGTACATTCAATATCATCACAGGATCAAGTTGAATGAACAATGCAAATAAGCAAATAAAGATCCAACTGCATAAGCTACTTAGGCATGTTTACACGTTTAACTAAATGGAATATGTCAGCTGAAGAAGTAATGAGCATCAGATAATTATATAATTAAATAACACATGCAATGGAATGCCATGCCATTAAATGAGACCAACACTGGGAAACAGATGTGCATGTATCAAGTGCTTTTTACTTCTGCAGTTCATTCCAAAGTGTCTGATAACAAAGAAAGTTTTTTGTAAAAGTTTTGTCTCAGTTGTAATGTAGGCAAATGCAGAAGGTTGTTAGGTATTATAATTTCCTACAAAATAATAGCAAGGTAAATGATAAAATGATCTGTTCTTAGTTGAGGAGGAATTTGGTCAGAAGATCAGGAGAAAAGTCAGTGGTCTATCTCACTGATATTTCCAATCTTCACTGAGAGGCAGAGCAGTATTTGGCGAGCAGAAAGGTTTCCCCTGGGCACCTTGGTTTCCTCCCACTGCCCAAAGAAGTGCTGGCTGGCAGATGAATTGGTCACTGTCAATTTTGCTGAGTGTAGTGAGTGGCAGAACATAGAACAGTACAGCACAAGAACTGGCCCTTCAGCCCATTTTGGTAGTAGAATCAGATGAAAGGAATTGATGGGCATGCAAGAAAGAAGACGTTACTGGTAATTAAATGGAGTTTGGGATTGAGAACCAGCATACACCTGATGATTTGAATGACCTCCTGTGTTGCAAGGAAATCTGAAATATGAGGACACTACTGAGTCAAGTCTGATGTTTGGCATTAATGGTGTTATTCCTTCTTCAACAGAATACTTCTTCTTATTTGGAAACTACGGCATTGATAGTGGGGACGATACATATGAATACCCAACACAAACATGCAGACTTTTGTATCTGAGGTGCAGGCTGGTGGAGAGGAAGTTGGGATGGGAAATATCAAACCCACAACTGGAGGCCATAGATACTTTCATAAAGCTGGGTGCTTTAGGCTACGGTGTTAACCCAGGGCGACCACAAAGAAGCATCAAATTAGCTTAAGTTTTTCTTTCATAATTAACTGCTCCATGGTAGGCTAGAAACAGATACAAAGCCCCTGAAAAGCGTTGGTGCTTCAGAACATTATGGGAGAATGTTACACTGTTGGAAGAGCTTTCAAAAGAGATGTCAAATCAAGGTCTGACCCGACCCCTCAGATGTACATAACATACCCCACAGCAAAATGCTCTCAAAAAGTAAGAGAATAATCTAGACCAATATATATCATCCAATTAACAGTTGACTATCAAGTTATTTATGTTAAAAGGTTGACACATCCACATTGCAAGAATGACTCCACTTATAAAACTCCATTAAGCCATCTGGAATCAGATCTGTGATGCCTATCACAGACATTCCCATTGTTCTACAGATCCTTCCCCACCCTTCTCTCCTATTAAAAATGTACTTGTATCTCTTTCATTCCTAGTTATGATGAAGGGTTGCAGGCCCAAATCATTGACCAGTTCTCTTTCCACAGATGCTGCTTGACCTGCTGTGTTTTTCCAGCATTTTCTGTTTTTTGTTGTAAATTGGTTGTAGGTCACTTTGGAATGTTCCAAGGTGTGACAAAAGATGTTTTATAACTGTGAGTTTTTGTTTAATTTAAAGAAACTACATTCAATGCAAGGATTGTTTTGAGGTGTTTAGCTGAATTGTATTGGGTTAGGCTGAGCTGCAACCAATAAACTCCAGATTGATTTTGACAGCTGAGTGGCCTTGAACATCTCCTTACAGACTAATCATTGAGAAGTGCATTGGACGTGTTGAGCAATTTTGATTTTACAACAAACAACTTTTTATTTATGAGTAATTCAGGCAAACAGCCCACATTTTTGCTTTAGCGCTGATGGGAGGCATGGGAATAGTGCAAGTTGTATTAGAGGATGTGCAACTGAAAGATGAGAGAGTCAATGCAGCCAGCTGCAAATTCAAGATGGAATTTGCTGGTGGGCCCCTGAGATTTTTGCATGAGGATAAACTCTTTAAATCCATTTCATACTGTTAAATTAGACTTATTCATTTGAAGAATAAGTTGTTTCCCTGTGGAGACAAACTTTAAATTACCTTAAACAATGATGTGCTTTGTAAATAGAAATTTGTAAACCTCAAAGCTAGAAATCAGAGCTGAATTGTCATGCACCCTGCCGAATAGAGGATGCAGCAGGGAAGCTGCAAATGACTGTGGGTTAATTATAGGAGATGGGGCAATATGGTGAGAAGGACTGGCTAGAGTACTACATGTTGCCTGGGGAGAAATCTGTAGGCAGTGATATGGCACACCATGAGTCTTCAGAAGCTTCAGAAAAGAATGAGCACCTTTTCTCTGGCTCATACATTGTCTCAGTACATTCACGTTTGTCTAGAAGCCAAGCCCATTCACTTTCTGCTGAGATTGATTTTCCGTGTCCTTAGGGTGCAGGTGAAGGTGGGGGTTCTGCAACTTAGAAATCAAATGCAGTGTTGCGAAGGCCAAACCTAGTGACTGTGCAACCCCAGTGATCCTGAAGGTAGATGGAATCTTTCTGTTAATGTGAGAAATGTCCGCTGCCCACCTTATAATGTTTATTAACAGAGATAGCTGGCCTTGATACTTCAGCAAGCTTGACCGGTCTCATGCTGATGCACATTTTGATGTGGTGTCAGGTGGTCAGAGCTACCCCTCGATTAATATAGCACAAGAGGCTGATGCCGACACCAAGTTACAATATGAGATTAAGTAGGCACTGAAAGGTCATTTGAGTTTGTGATACCTGAGCTATCATCCTGTCCATTGAGTATGACATGTTGAAAGCAGAGATCTAGAGTGATATATTGCCACAGCTGCCTGATGAGGAGCAGTGACTATTGTGGAAAAGGGTAATTTTTTAGTTGGTATGGGTTATTATTGCCACTTATACCGAGTTACAAGTGAAAAACTTGTCTTACAAACCGATCATACAGGTCAATTCATTACACAGTGCAGTATATTGAGTCAGTACAGAGTGCATTGATGTAGTACAGGTAAAAACAATGACAGTACAGAGTAAAGTGTCACAGCTACAGAGAAAGTGCAGTGCAATAAGGTGCAAGGTCACAACAAGGTAGATCGTGAGGTCATAGTCCATCTCATTGTATAAGGGAACTGTTCAATAGTCTTATCACAGTGGGATAGAAGCTGTCCTTAAGTCTAGTGGTACGTGCCTTCAGGCTCCTGTATCTTCTACCCGATGGAAGAGGAGAGAAGAGAGAATGTCCTGGGTGGGTGGGGTCTTTGATTATGCTGGCTGCTTCGCCACTACAACAAGAGGTAAAGACAGAGTCCGAGGAGGGGAGGCTGGTGTCTGTAAATGCGCTGGGCGGTGTCCACACTCTCTGCATTTTCTTGCGTCCTGGACAAGTAGTTGCCATACAAGCCGTGATACATCCAGATAGGATACTTTCTATGGTGCATCTGTAAAAGTTGGTGAGAGTCAAAGGGGACAAACCAAAATTCTTTAGCCTCCTGAGGAAGTAGAGGTGCTGATGAGCTTTCTTGGTCATGGCATCTACATGATGTGACCAGGACAGGCTGTTGGTGATGTTCACTCCCAGGAACTTGAAACTTTCAACCCTCTCGACCTCAGCACCATTGATGTAGACAGGTACAATGTACACCACCCCCCTTTCCTGAAGTTAATGACCAGCTTCTTTTGTTTTGTTGATATTGAGAGGGAAAGATTGTTGTCATGACACCATTCCCTAATGCTCTCTATCTCCTTCTTGTATTCCGACTCATCGTTATTTGAGATACGGCCTACTTCGGGTGGTATCATCTGCAAACTTGTAGATGGAGTTAGAGCAGATCTGTCCAACACAGTCATGAGTGTATAGGGAGTAGAGTAGAGTGCTGAAGTACGCAGCCTTGTGGGGCACCAGTGTTGAGAATATCGTGCAGGAGGTATTGCTGCCTATCCTCACTGATTGCGGTCTGTTGTTAGAAAGTCAAGGATCCAGTTACAGAGGGAGGTGTTGAGTCCTAGGTCTCGGAGTCCTGGTGATAAGCTTACTTGGGATTATTGTATTGAAGGCAGAGCTTTATAGTTTTAAGTTGTTGATGATGGTTTTACTCTTACAGCTAAAAGGACCACTTGTTAACAGATGTAATTATTTGCAAGCAAATGTATGAGTGACTGTGGACTGAGTGGGGAGATGGGAGTTAGTGAGGAGATCAGACTCTCTATAAAAGGCAGCATGAACTTTCAATGAGTAAAGCAGCCTGAGGCGGCAGCACAGAGTAGTGGGTTGTGAAGACACTACATACTGAAGCACGTTCAGACCCAGTACATGGGGATTGTCTCTGTGAAAACGATAGCCATAGTGTTTTATCTGGCCTGGGATTAATCAAGATATGAAGAGCTGGTGAGGTCCTTTGGTGGTGTCTGAAACTGCAGGGCCACAGCTACCCAGAGTCCCTTTCAGCAATGCCATTTGACCATGTTTTTTCAGCTGGGAGCAGGCCACTTTCTCTTGCTGGCTGACACCTGCTCGAAGTGGCTGGGCATGTTTCCATTTGAACCCTTCACCTCTACAGAGTGGAACTTTGAGGGCTGAGGTCAGATTGTGCCACCCAGACTTTCCAAGTGAACTGGTTTCTGACAACAGTCTACGGTTCAGATTGGCACCATTTGTCCCATTCCTGACTCTAAAGGGATCTGACATTTTTGAACATCTCTATACCCCCCATTGTCTAATAAGGAAGTTGAACAATCTCCCCAGACAAGACTGAGTTTGGTACAATTCAGCTTGGAAGGACGGGTGGTGGAAAAGAAGAGGAGCTAGTCAGGGTGGTGCAGGTCATAAGATCAGGAAAGATAGGTTTCAGATGGGGGACATTGTGAGAGTCATTCATTCACCAAGCTTTGGAAGATTGTCTGCATGGGTCTGTGGGAAGGTTGTCCCAGGAGTCAGGAACTATTTGGTGAAAATGGTTGAAAGATGTGTAAAAATTCACGTTGATCATTTTGGTACAAGATGATGATTATCAATTTAACATTTGCTGGTTTAGACTATCGGATCGGTTTTCTGATGCAGTCTTTGCTTAGCAAGATATTTATCAGGAGACATCAGAGAGAGATGAAGCCGAAGAGATGACACATAACTGGAGGAGAAGGTGATCCATCAGGTTTGAGAGTGTCTGGACTGCAACACTTCTGGAATGACAAAGACACCTTGCAGTTTAGGAGATCAGAGAATTGAAGGAAGCTGAAGATTGATTCATTCATAGATATTGAATGCAAATTTTATACCTATATATCAAAGTCAAAGTCGAGTTTATTGTGATATGCACAAGTACATGTATGCACAGCTGCAGTGAAAAACTTACTTGCAGGCAGCATCACAGGCACATAGCATCAGATAGGCAGCATTCACAAGAAAAAGCATAAATTAAAACACAAATTTTGCAAGAAAGAAACACATTAGAAGAAAAAAGAATCAAAGTCCATTATAGTACAAGGTGATCAAAGTGGCCACAGTGTACTGTACTGAGGTAGTGATTAGGGTTGTGCAGGATGGTTCAAGAATGGAATGGTTGAAGGGAAGTAGCTGTTCTTGAACCTGGTGGTGTGGGACTTCAGGCTTCTGTACCTGCTGCCCAATGGTAGCTGCAAGAAGATGGCATGGCCCAGATGGTGGGGATCTTTAATGATGCATGTTACCAGTCCTTGAGGAAGTGCCCTTATGTCGATATTACCGATGGTGGGGAGGGACGTTGCCCGTGACCTATTGGGCTAAGTCCACTACTCTCTGCAGCTTCTTACATTCCCGTGTATTCAAATGCTGTACCAGACCATGATGGAATCAGTCAGGGTACTTTCAACAGTACATTTAATATATCATTGTATCTAATGTACCACTGTAGGTATCTAAGTGGTTAATTAGTAATGTGATTTCATATTTGCTACTGGTAAGAGTTGGTTACTTTATTAAGAGCTAACAGTAAAGTACAAACGGGTATATTTCCACCTCAAAGATACTACGTGTAGCATGTGCTAAAACTATTGATATAGTATTGCATCAGCTGCTGTTGTCACTGAGCATTGACTGCCTTCAATAAAGGATATATTACAGTGCAGCTCTATCCGTGGACTTGGCTTAATACATTGCAACACTCGAATCTACAAATGCAATGTTCAGTAAGTTCAGGACTCCAACGTCGATGCAGAAGTTCCAAGTTTGCTGGCTCTCTTTGCGCAAGTTTTATGAACTATGATCCAACATTGGACTTCTGGAATAGTCCCACAAGTGGGCAGGTCATTTGCTGCAATTCCCCTGCAGATTATGATGGGGAATCTGCTTGCATAATGCTGTGTCAGTTTAGACGATGCAGGAGCAGTGGGTCCACTCATTTCATTGAAAGTGAACAGCTACCAGAGATAGAGGGTAAATACTAGTTCATATACTCTTTATGTTATTTAGTTACATAAGTATGCTTGGTTGCTTAAAAGTTTTTAAATGTATAATCTTTATTTATATAGGTTTTTCATTTTTTTAAAATTCTTTTTGGTTCTTTGTTTAAATGCCAGAGATAAACTAGAAGCATTTTTAATCCTTGCCAGATTTGGTGGTAGACTGAACAGGGGCGTGTCGTTCGCCACTGTCAAAACTCTCCCACTTTATTTGTGGGCAGCACTTCATCTGATCCACTGCATGATAGCGTTAGATCATGCAGGGCCCTAGCAGCACGTGGACTTCACCACTGAGGTGTGAGATGGGTTCAGGTAACACATTGTCATCAGTGGATCAGTGCAATTACCACGCATGGTCAGCAGCAAGCACAGAAGGGCTTACTGCTGTTGAATATTCTAGCTCATGTCTCATCAAAGAATGGCTCCTCGAACAGTAACAAGCTCCCTAGGGCATGAAGCAACCTGGTACTCTGGAAATGTAATTGTAATTCATGACCTTCTGACTCAGAGCTGAGAGCTGTCAATTCAGCCAAGGCTGCTGCATCATCCCAGAAACTGCATTGTTTCAATTTGAAGACGTCAGTGTCTGAGGTAGACCCATTGTCAATCAACTCAGTGAAAGATGTTCTTTGGTCTGGCTGAAACTTGTTGGTCTTCCCCTACAACACAATTCCTTAAGGGAGTGCTGCTGACTGTTGTGTTCCAGGTTACAGGTGTATGTGCTGAGGGACACATTGAAGCTCAATGCAGCCAATGTAAAGGCATTTTGGGGAAGACTGCAGTCAAGGGACACCCTACCGCTAAACATTGAGAGGGCTAAGTCCAGGGTAGAAACCTATCAACACTCGAATTTGTATCATCCCAGGAGGCCGTGAGTGGCAGCGGTTCTATGCATACAAAACGTGTGAACACTACTGATGTATAGAACCAATACATTGTGAATGTATAGACTAGACAACACAAGTGTAAACAGACCAAAGCACTGTATTTCTGTACTTTATATATTAGTTAATGAAATGAAGTTTATTTTTGAAATAAAAATAATACCCATGGTCTAGACATGGACGGCATTTATTAAAGTCAAAATTTATACCTTAGCAATGATGTGGTCTTTGGATTGGTAAATACACCAATTACTAATCATCAGTTCATTGTCTGCATTGTGACTGATCAATTACTCTCATCTTCTCAGTCATTATTGACTAAAGTTGGTTATTATCATGATTGTCTGCAGTACAAAGTGGAAGATGGTACCTTAAAGCTACCAACCACATTATTTCCTTAATAAAACAGAGAGTATCTACACTGCAAAAAGAATCTGTTGTAATTGTTAACATTTGCATCCACAATTCCATTACTAATATCATTACACCTCATATACGGTGTGAACAGCTGACTAAAACTACTTGCAGAACCACTTTTCCTGAGATCACAGATCGATGTAATTGCTAAGTATAGAGTAGAGCACTTGTTCAGCTGCCTGAAATAGCTGGCATGATTAGCAGCAGCTTTTTAAGTGCATCTGAGGTATCACAGATTGTTGGAGCTATTTGCCTAATATGTCCAACTAAGCATGGAAATGTAAGTTGGTGAGGATTGCACCAATGTATTTGAAGGATTACAATCAACGTAGAAGGTGAGGAAGGAGAAAAACACAATTGATTTAAAAAAAAGCGTGGAATCTTGAGAAATTCAAGAGTATTTTAGAATAGAAATTCTTTGATTTTGCTTCTACAATGAACTGCTGGGAGAGTAGGAAATATTACAAAGCCAGAGGCCCACTTCAAGAAAGTGGTCAGATGGGTGTCACTGACTGGTGATTGGCAAGTCCTTCAGGTCAATGGAATCACAAATGGATGTCTGCTCTCTCCCCTCTTCTCCTTTCTGGAGCTGCCATCTCCAGCTGCACTCTACCTTCATTGCAAATTCCCATTTACCACCAACCACCCATCCCAAGCCCCCACCTTCAGTTACCATCCTCATAATACTGCCACCTTCATTTCAATTGGAAAACAAATGGATTTTCAATTGCTGTTAAATGATTCTTGATTCATGAAACAGCCATTTATCCTCCCTCATCACCAATTTATTTGCACAAAATAAACTGAAGGTATTCAAATTGTCCCAATATTCTCCCAGTTAGCATTGGAACTGTGTCCATGAGATTAATCCTTAGCCCTCTGTACCCTCAAGCAAATCATAGAGGGTTTTAACTTATTCTATTTCCTTGTCAATCCTCCCTAAAGCTGCTTCTATATTCCTCCTGCCAGCTGATCTTGACACATCGAACTTGCAAAGCCAGCCATAATGCCAAGGTAATTGCTTTAGATCCACTGAACTCTGGGGTCTGAAAGACCTGTATTTTATTGGAGAATGTAACCTAATCTCATCCAGGGAATTGTTTACCTGAGTCTTATCTTGCCTAGATGTAAGCAGTAGACTTTCACCTCCAAGTTATGCTGAGCTACCTTCTACAGTTAGAGAGTCATACAGCATAGAAACAGGCCCTTCAGCCCACCCGAGTCCATGCAACAATGAAACACCCATTCACCATTTTATTCTCCCACATTCCATTAACTCTCTTGAGATTCTACCACTCACCTACACGGCAGGGGGCAATTTACGTGTTCTGTTAACCTGCTACCCAAACGTCTTTGGGACGAGAAAAGAAACAGGAAACACCCAGAGGATCGCCATGTGGTCAGAGGAAAAACGTTTCAAACTCCACACAGAGCTGTGAGGCAGCAGCTCTACGAGCTATGCCATAGTGCTGCCAACTATTACCCTCCACTAATTCACCTTGAAAGGGGGCAATCACCTTTGGAAAATCAAAACACAGAAAAACTGTGAATATTGGAAATCTGAAATAAAAACAAAAATTGCTCGAAACACTCACAGGTCTGTAGCATCTGTGGAAAAAGAAACAGGGTTAATGTTTTCAAGCCAAAGACCTTTGTCAACCATCAACCACTCATTTACTCTAAGCTCATCATCTCGGAGATACCAGAGATTCTGCAGACGCTGGAATCTGGAGCAACACACACAAAATCATCATCTCCCCCAATTTCTACCACCATCCCTTCACACTGGGTCAATTTACAGCAGCCCGGTAATTCTCCAACCCACACAGCTTTGGGATGTGGGAGGAATCCAGATTACCCGGAGAAAACTACATGGTCACAGGGAGAACATGCAACTCCACACAGACACCACCCGTGATCAGGATTGAACCTGAGTCGCTGGTGCTGTGAGCTAGTGGCTCTAATAGCTGTACCAATGTGCCACCCTAATGCTTGATGGGATACCGTTCCAGAGGTTGTATCCTGACCCATATTTGTTCCTCAACAAATAGATTTAATTCATCATCATTCGCATTGCTGCTTGTGGGATCTTGCTGCACACAAATGAACTGCCACATTTCCCTCATGACAGGTGACATTGCAAAAGTGTTTCATTGGTTGTAAAACTCCACACAGACAGCACTCGAGGTCATGGCATCTCTGACAATATATGACAGAGTATTGTGCCATTCATGTCATACCTGCTCTATGGATATGTAGAAACTAATTAGCTTGATAAACTCACTGTACTGAGAATCCCTGCTCATTCTACAGGAATTTGACAAGCAACACGAGGGGATGTAATTTTAAGGTGAATGGAGGAAGATATAAGGGGGATGTCAGGGGTAAATTTTTTACACAGGGAGTGGTGGTTGTGTGTAACACACTGCCGGCAGAGGTTGTGGGGACAGATACATTAGGGACATTTAAGACACTCTTAGATAGGCACATGAATGATAGAGGAATGGGGGGCTATGTAGGAAGGAAGGGTTAGATAGATCTTAGAGCAGGATAAAATGTCGGCACAACATTGTGGGCTGAAGGGCCTGTACTGTGTGTAATGTTCTATGTTCTATGCTGTATTTGCAAAATCTCCCCTTATGAAGACGCAAGAGACACAGCAGATGCTGGAGATCCTGACCTGCTGAGTTCCTTCAGCATTTTCTGTGTGTGAGACTGAGACCCTTCATCAGGACTGGAAAGAAAGAGGGCAGAAGCCAGAATAAAAGGATGGGGGGAGGGGGAGGGGGAGGGGGAGGAGCAGGATCTGGCGGGTGATAGGTGAATCCAGGTGAGGGGGGAAGGTAGGTAGCTGGGGGAGGGTGGGATGGGAATGATGTGAGAAGCTGGGAGGTGATGGGTGGAAGAGGCAAAGGGCTGAACAAGATGGGAGAGGACAGTGGACCATGGAATAAAAGGAAGGAGGTGGGGAACCAGAGAAAGGAAGGTGCTGGTGATGGGCAGGTCATGAGGGGGATGGAGTAAAGGGGCCAGAG
This sequence comes from Pristis pectinata, assembly GCF_009764475.1. Taxonomy (NCBI): domain Eukaryota; kingdom Metazoa; phylum Chordata; class Chondrichthyes; order Rhinopristiformes; family Pristidae; genus Pristis; species Pristis pectinata. The sequence continues at coordinate 32,359,726 of NC_067422.1, forward strand.
GGATGAGGGAAAACCAATAGGGTGGAGGGGGAAAAAATGGGGGAGTGGTTACCGGAAGTTAGAAAAATCCATGTTGATGTCGTTGAGTTAGAGACTACCAAGACACAATATGAGGTGTTGTTACTCTAATCTGTGTTTAGCCTTATGAATACTGTACATTAGGTTTGACCCCAATACCTTGGTAGTTAACACAGACAGCTCTTGACAAAATGACAAATGGCAGCTCATAACTCAAAACCCAAAGCAAGTACCTCGAGGGCCTCTTAAAATTAATTTTGTGGGGTTTTAGTACTGGCAGAGCAAATTCACCAAGCACAAGAGGGAAGGAAGAACTTGAGACATCAAGAACAGGGTGGTATAATTACATTTACTCTTTACAGTTCATCTTCCACACAACCTACAGATAAGCTTTACAAAGAGTTACCTTGCAAAAATGTGAACCTTGTCAAAATAAAATCATGATTTGAGCAAATGATTATTCACTGGCAGGAGGAACAAGAGAAGGCCCTTCAGCCTTGAAGCTATTCTGTCATTCAATTCCCTCATGATTAATATGCACCCAAGATAATTTATCCTCCTTGGCTCCATATCTCTTGAGCCACTTACCTGGTAACAACCTACCAGCTGTATTCTTGATAATTCCAATGATTCCAGGGCAGACATTCTTTTCCGAGGAAAGGAATCCCAAACTTCTTGTACTACGTTAAAAGCCAGAACCTGCCTTCCAACTAAAGTGACAGAGCTCTAATTTTAAGAGTGTTCTCAATGATTGCTTTTGACAATTTTATAACGAAAAAAGATAGGCAGAAGCAGACAACCTGAAATTCATAAAGAAAATATTGGAAACACTCAACAAAAACAACCCGTCTCACATAGCATGGCAAAGTATCCTGAGGTGCTTCCTAGGATCATAATCAAATGAAATTTGACAGTGAGCCACATGAAGAAATATTAGGCAGAGGAAATCAGGGTTGGTCAAAGAAGTACAGTGGCACAGCTAATAAAGTTGCTGCCTCACAACTCTGTGTGGAGTTTGCACCCTCTCCCTGTGAATACTTGGGTTTCCTCCATGTGCTCTGGTTTCCTCCCACATCCCAAAGATATGTGAGTTGGTAAGTTCACCTTAGTGTGTAGGTGAGTTGTAGAATCTGGGAGGAGTTGAAGGGAATGTGGGGAGAATAAAGTGGAATAAGTGTAGGATTAGTGAAAATGAGAGATGGTGGTTGGCGTGGACTGAATGGCTGAATGGGCCTGTTTCTGTGTCTCTATGATTTTATGATTCTATGTCTCTAAGTATTTTTTAAGGAGTGCCTTAAAACAGGAAAGTGTGACGGAGAAGCAGAGAAACTTATGGAGGGAATGCCAAATCGATGAGACTTGATATCTGAAGACCTGGCCACCAGTGATTCATTTCAAATTCCTTTTTTGAGATCAGGGCTTTGCTGGAATGGTTAGGACTCACCGTCCCTGAGAGGCTTGAACTGACAATGCAGGGACTTGAGTTCAAACCCCACCACACAAACTCTGAAATTTAAATTCAGTTAATAGTCTGGAATCAAAATAAAAACTAGTCATCAATAATGGTATCTACAAAACTACTGCCACTGGATTGCTGTTTAAAAACCCACCTGGTTTACTAATGGCCCTCAGGGGAGGAAATCTGCCAAGCTTATCTGTTCTGACCTCTATGTCACTCTAGACCCACCGATGTGATTGATTCTTAATGCCTTCTGAAATGGTGCACAAACCTCTCGGTTGTTTGAATATGTTAAAATAGACAAAGAATAAAACTGAACAGACCACCCAGCTTTGATCTAGACACTGAACTCAGACACAGCAAAGATGATAAAGATGAACTTTTGATCTCTCAATCGACCTTGTCATGGCCCTTGAACCTTACTTGTCGACCTTCACTGCACTTTCTCTGTAACTGTAACACTATATTCTGCATTGCTTTTCCTTTGGAATAATCTGTCTGGATGGCATGCAAAACAAAGCTTTGCACTGTATCTTGGTGCATGGGACAATAATAAACCAAATACCAATTACCTTGCAGTCTCCATCTCACAAACATCAGGGGCTTGGTGTCTGCACAGGAAGAGCTATCTTTCAAGACAAAGACAAGCAAATTCAGAGGCAAATATAAATGTCTATAGAAAGGAGGGCTTCATGGTTTGGATGTTTGTTCAGACAATGAGGAACTGAAATTGTACAGTATCTGTGCCATAAACAGTAATGTCAGCAAACAAGCAGACTTCAAAATAAAGGTGTGAATTAGCAACCAGTGCATTGATTTGCAAATTGATACTGCTGCAACGTGTATGTATGGTATTGGTTTATTAGTGTCACTTGTACTGAGGTACAGTGAAAAACTTGTCTTGCTTACTGTTCGTACAGATCAATTCATTACACAGTGCAGATACATTGAGGTGGTACAGAGTGCATTGAGGTAGCACAGGTAAAAACAATAACAGTACAGAGTAAAGTGTCACAGCTACAGAGAAAGTGCAGTGCAATAAGGTGCAAGGTCACAACAAGGTAGATCATGAGGTCAGAGTCCATCTCATCATATATGGGAACTGTTCAATAGTCTTATCACAGTGGGATAGAAGCTGTCCATAAGCCTGGTGGTAGGTACCCTAAGGGTTCTGTATCTTCTACCTGATGGAAGAGGAGAGAAGAAAGAATGACCCGGGTGGGTGGGGTCTTTCATTATGCTGGCTGTTTCACCAAGGCAGCAAGAGGTAAAGACAGAGTCCAAGGAGAGGAGGCTAGTTTCTGTGACACACTGGGCTGTGTCCACAACTCTCTGTAGTTTCTTGCTGTCCTGGGCAGAGCAGTTGCTGTACCAAGCCATGATGCATCCAAATAGGGTGCTTTCTATGATGCATCGATAAAAGTTGGTGAGTGTTAAAGGGGACAAACTGAATTTCTTTAGCCTCCTGAGGAAGTAGAGGTGCTGGTGAGCTTTCTTGGCTGTGGCATCTATGTGATTTGACCAGGACAGGCTGTTGGTGATGTTCACTCCCAGGAACTTGAAGCTCTCAACCCTCTCGACCTCGGCACCGTTGATGTAGACAGGTGCATGTACACCGCCCCCTTTCCTGAAGTCAATGACCAGCTCTTTTGTTTTGTTGACATCAAGGGAAAGGTTGTTGTCATGACCCATGCCACTAAGCTCCTTATCTCCTTCCTGAATCCTGACTCATCATTGTTTGAGATATGGCCTACTACAGTGGTATCATCTGCAAACTTGTAGATGGAGTTAGAGCAGAATCTGGCCACACAGTCATGAGTCTATAGGGAGTAGAATAGAGGGCTGAGGACACAGCCTTGTGGGGCACCAGTGTTGAGAAAAATCGTGCCGGAGGTATTGCTGCCTATCCTCACTGATTACGGTCTGTTTGTTAGAAAGTCAAGGATCCAGTTACAGAGGGAGGTGTTGAGTCCTAGGTCTCGGAGTTTGGTGACGAGTTTGCTTGGATTATAATATTGAAGGCAGAGCTGTAGTCAATAAACAATAGTCTAACGTAGGTGTCTTTACTATCCAGATGCTCCAGAGCTGAGTGTAGGGCCAGGGAGATGGCGTCCGCTGTCGACCTGTTTCGGCTAATTGCAGTGGGTGGCTGAAATTGATGCAAAATGCTTCAAGGCTAGTTCAGGCAGATACTATTGACAGAGAGCATTGTCAAACTGAAAACCTACTCTGGTAAGGTCATAGAGTCATACAGCATGGAAACAGGCCCTTTGGCCCAGCTCGTCCATGCCGACTGTGTTGCCCAGCGAGCTAGTCCCATCTGCCCGCATTTGGTCCATAGCCCTCTAAACCTCTCCTATCCACGTACATATCTAGATGGCTTTTAAATGTGCCCGCCTCAACCACTATTTCTGGCAGCTCATTCCAAATACGCACCACCCCTTGCATGAAGAAACTGCCCCTGATGTCCCTTTTAAATCTCTTGCCTCTGATCTTAAACCTATGTCCTCTTGTTTTTATCACCCCCTCCCTGGGATAAAGACTACGTGCTTTCACTCTGTCTATGCCCCTCATGATCTTATGATCCCTCTATCAGGTCACACCTCAATCTCCTCCTAGAACCAGGGACCATTGTCTCAAAATAAGGGCTCTGCCATTCAGGATAGAGATGAGAAGAAATTTTGTCACTCTAAAGGTGAGTGAATCATTAGTACTCACTTCCCAAAAGGAATGACAGGGCTTAGCCACTGAGTATGTCTAGAACCAGGGATCTGGTTTAATAGTCACTGAGATTAATAGGTTTTAGGATATTCTGGGAAATTAAAAGGCTTGGGGACTAGTCTAGGAAGTGGTGCTGTGGTTGAGCAGGAAGGGGAGCCAAATGACCTACCTATTTTTTTTATGTTCTTATGATGTTAATTGTCAGCCAGAATGAGTACGATCCAGCCTGATGGACTGGTCTTCCCAATAATTACTTAGAATAAGTTTCTGCTCAGCCAGAAGTAGATGTGAGAGAAACAGCATGACTTAGAGAGAGAAGGCAGGTTGAGCATGGTGAGATGTGTGATTTTGGGCTTGGCAAACATGTGGAAACTCAACACTGTGCCTTCAGGTAATGTGGCAACTCAGCAAGTCAGGCGTGTTTGTGGAAGGAAGGAGATTAGATTAGCATCTCAGTGTATTGTCCTTCCGTTTTTTTAAAACTTTCTTCTTTCATAATTTGCTTGTGTGAGCAACACTTGTACAACCTTAACATACAATTAAGATAAGATAAGATCTTTATTAGTCACACGTACATTGAAACACACAGTGAAATACATCTTTTGCGTAGTGATTTTGGGGGGCAGCCTGCAAGTGTCACCACGCTTCCGGCGCCAACAGAGCATGCTCATAACTTCCTAACCTGTACATCTTCGGAATGTGGGAGGAAACCCACACAGACACGGGGAGAACGTACAAACTCCTTAAAGACAGTGGCCGGATTTGAACCCAGGTCGCTGGCGCTGTAAAGCATTATGCTAACCACTATGCTACCGTGCCTATGGTACTATGGTATTAAAGTATATCAGACTAAAGCAGAAAACTAACATTGAGGTATGAACCAGCTATGATCTAATTGAATGGTAGAGTAGACAGGAGGGTTTATTACCCTAATCCTGTTCATAAAATGGATACAATGATGAAATTAATTACTGTTTGCAGCAATCAGTTATATGTAATGATCACATTCCACAATCCACCTGGTCTAATCTTATTGCCTTAATTTGTAGTGATCAATTGAATTCATTTGTCAGGATTACTTTAGAAAGACATTTGCTTCAATCATAACATTGTTAATCTGCAGAGTCTAGCATAAGAATGATAATGACATCAATAATAGGATGCTAATTGTCCTTAATTTAACTGTAATGGACCCCGTAAAGCACTGTTTATGGCTCAGCAAATGTTCTCCACCCAGAATGCTAACATTAAGGTGAAAGCAATATACAGAACACAATGAAATCACTGGTTTCTGAGCTGCACGTCAGCTCAGCAGCTATTTAATAACTTACTTAAATGCCGGTGCATTTAAAGAGAACCAAACACATCAGGAATTGCCAATAATTGGGTGGTTACAATGACCACTAGATCAATCACTGTAGTGGGTGCCCTCCTCACCTGATTAGGATCACTAATGAAAGATAAGTTAATATATAATTAGAGTTCCAAGTTGTTGACTTTATTTTGCCTGCTGTAGAAGCCTTTAAAAATCTGTTCCAATGGAAGGTAGTGAAAGGAAGCTCTCTTTTTAATGAACTACTGGTAAAGTCATGTTTTTGAAATTTGCAGGTTTAAAGCACATTTATAGTAAGTTGAATTGGGCATGTTTTTTTTAGTTAATTTTGTGAGTGTTTTTGAGTTTGTTTTACTCAGAGGTCACAGAATAGGGCTACAGAATGCATCGAATCATGAGGGGGTGGAGCTTCTGAGAATAATACAGAATAAATATTTCAACACGCTTGCTAATTTTGTTAAATGTAAGTATTTTACTTCAATATTTAAATTAGAAAGATTATCATAAAATCTAATAATTAACAATGCTGCAGTGAGATTGAATTAGACTGTATGGATCAAAGTGTTGCAAAATGAATTTAACCATTTTCAAATTGTATTCAATTCTCTGCATGTCCTGCCTCTTCCTATCTCTGAAATCCCCTCCAATCCTTCAACTCTCAAAGATCTGTGCTCCTCTAAATCAAACTACCTCCATATCCCCTCTTTTTTTATATAGTTGTGCCTTCAATTGCTGAGGCCCTAAACTCCAAAATTTCTTTTTGAAATGTGTCTATCTCTCTATTTCTCTCAAGCATTAAGACGCTTTGTAAGATCTACACCTTTGACCAAGCTTTTAGTTCCCTGTCCTCATTTCGTCAATTCTGGCTTGGTGTGTATATGAACATCGTACATTAAAGTGCTTTGTGATGATTCCCTACATTAAATGTAGGGAATCATCACATTAAATGTGCTCTTCAGGTGTGGTTGTAAACAGCAACTGAGAGACTGAACAACAAAATAGTTTGAAGTTATGGTAGTTTCTTCATTCAGCCTTGGATTTCACTGAACTGTAAAACAAGACCAGAATGAAAGCAATTTGGTATTTGACCTGCTTCGATTGAAGGATTATTTCTGCTTGAACAGAAAGTTCCATCTATGGAAATAATAGAATTCAAGGGCACATTTGGAATCAGCCAGGCTAAAATGGCAGTTGGTGGTGTTTAGTTAATTCTTTGGCTCAGTGTTGGTCGATGAACATTGGAACTCAACAAAGACCCCTCCTCTATTACTCTTCTACATTCCCCTCCGACCAGAACATAGAACATTACAGCCTAGTACAGGCCCTTTGGCCCACGATGTTGTGCTGACATTTTATCCTGCTGTAATATCTATCTAACCCTTCCCTCCCACACAGCCCTCCATTTTTCTATCATTCATGTGGCTATCTGGGAGTCTCTTAAATGTCCCTAATGCATCTGCCCCCACAACCTCTGCTGGCAGTGCGCTCCACGCACGCACCACTCTGTTTTTTTTTAAAAAAAACTTACCCCGACACCCCCCCCTTGTACCTTCCTCCAATCACCTTAAAATTATGTCCCCTCGTGTTAGCCATTTTCGCCTTGGGAAAAAGTCTGCTGGTACCTTTCTCCCTTTACCCTAATCCCAGCCTCAAGGCAAAGAGTACTGAGAGACTGATCAGCCTCACTCCCTCCCTTTGATGGTAGAGCCGTTCAAACCCACAGAGCATCAAGGGGTGGGGGAGAGGGGACGAGGAAGCAGGAAGAAAGTGGGAGGCTTGTTGCAGCATGAAGATATTAAGGGAATCATACCAGCACTATATCGTGCCAGTTCAAAGTCTCATCATTGTTCATACCCTGAAAGTGGTGACACAGGTAGACAGGCTGGTAAAGGTGTGTGGTATGCTTCATTGGCTGAGGCATTGAATATAGGAGTTGAGATGTCATGTTACAGCTGTACAATCCTTGGTTAGGCTGCACTTGGAGTATTGTCTATGACATGTCTATCCACGGCCTCCTCTACTGCCATGTTGAAGCCAGACGCAGGTTGGAGGAACAACACCTCATATTCCGCCTTGGTAGTCTCCAACCTGACGGCCTCGACATCTATTTCTCTAACTTCCAGTAACTGGTCCCCTCTTCCCCCCCCCCCCCCCCCCACTTTTTCTCCATTCCTGTGGGGACCCCCCCCCTTCTCTTTCCCCTCCCCACCCTCAAGTCTTGCCCATCCCTTCGCCCACCCTCATGACCTGCCGGTCCATTCCCCTCCTCTTTGTTTCATGGTCCAGTGCCCTCTCCTACCAGATTCCTTTTTCTTCAGCCCTTTGCCTATTCTACCTATCACCTCCCAGCTTCTTATGTCTCCCCCCTCCCAACACACCTACCTTCCCCCTTTCACCTGAACTCGCCTATCACCTGCCACCCTGTGCTCCTCCCCCTCCCACGGCTGCCTTATTTCTGGCTTCTGCCCTCTTCCTTTCCCGTCCTGATGAAAGGTCTCGACCCAAAACGTCGACTATTTATTTCCCTCCATAGATGCTGCCTGACCTGGTTTCCTCCAGCATTTTGTGTCTTAGAGTATTGTGTGCAGTTCTGGTCACCAGTCTATTGGGAAGATGTGATCATGCTAGGGAGGGTGCAGAAAAGGTTCACGGGAATATTGCCTGGACCAGAGAGATTTGATGGTCTGGGACTGTTTTCCCTGGAGTGAAGGAGGCTGAGGGGTGACCTTATAGTGCTTTATAAAATTATGAGAGACAGAGGTAGATAATAGGGTAGATCGTTTCAGTTTTTTTTTCCCAGGTTAGGAAAGTCTAAAATCATAGGGAACAGGTTTAAGGTGAGAGAGGAAAGATTTAAAGGAGATTTGAGGGGCAGTTTTTCACACAGAATGGTGAGTATATGGAATGAGCTACAGGAAGAGGTGATAGATACAATTACAACATTTAAAAGACACTTGGCCAGGTACATGGATAAGAAAGGTTTCAGAATCAGGTTTATTATCACTGACATATGTCGTGAAATTTGTTGTTTTACAACAACAGTACAGTGCAAGACATAAAGACATAAACATCACTAAGTTATAAAAACAAATAAATAGTGCAAAAGAGGAATAAGGAGGTAGTGTTCATGGACCGTCCAGAAATCTGATGGCGGACGGGAAGAAGCTGTTCCTGAAATGCTGAGTGTGGGTCTTCAGGCTCTTGTACCTGCTCCCTGATGGTGGTAATGAGAAGAGAGCATGTCCCGGATGGCGATGGTCCTTAGTGAAGGATCCCGCCTTCTTGAGGCACCACCTCTCGAAGATGTCCTTGATAGCAGGGAGGGTTGTGCCCATGATGGAGCTGGCTGAGTCTACAACCCAAGGTTTAGAAGGATATGGGCCAAATGTGGGCAAATAGGATTAGCATAGATAAGCAGCTTGGTCAGCATGGATGAGTTGGGCTGTAGGGCCTATTCCATGGTGTATAACTCAATGAATCAAGGTATATTGGGTTAGTGTATGCAAGTGGAACTGAGGCAGAAGATCATCTGTGATCTAACTGAATAACAGTGCAGGTGCGAGGGGCTGGATGGCCTGCTCCTGCTACTAATGTTTTCAGTAGCAGGAGCAGCATGTGCAGAAATGTTAAACTTCACTGCTTTTGTTGGGGCACACTATATACAGCCTTTCATACTCATATTTGGTACATGTTCTCAATGCATGTAGTAATTACATCTGGTGAGGATGTGAGTATACTCTGCCCCTGCTGGTCACCCACTGTAAACTAGCGAGCATGAAAGCAATGTGAATAATACCAGTTTTAACTGATGTGAGTTTGAACTGGCAGGATATTGTGCTTGTGTGAATGAGAGATTGAATGTGCGGTTAATAAGGAATATGGGATCCTGGGCTTCATTAATGGAGACACAATACAAAAGCAGGAGACTGTTAGACCTTTGTTAAATATTGTTTAGACCTCAACAGGAATATCGCTCCAATCCTGGTCTCCACACTTTACAATGGATATGATGGTCCCAGTGAGCAGTCAGAAATAAATTTACTAAAACGGTTCCAGGCTTGAGGGATTTCAGCTACAAGTTAGAACGCAGAAACATTCAAAGATGTCACAGAAAATGCTGGTCAGGTTACATTTTTGGAGCAGGAATAAGAGTTAGCCTTTTGGGTCAATAACCTTCCTTTATAACTTAGACCTTCTTGCAGTCCACATAAATATTGCCCATAGCTATCTCCATTCCACTATTGTCACAATTTCAAATGATTTAAGTTCATTAGGCATAATTTATCCTTTTTGTATCCAGGCTGTCACTTTGTGATCAACTGAACATCGGTAGAATGTCCAGAATGCCTCACGAGGAAAACATCCACGGCTTCAGCCAATATTTCCTGTTATCTTCCAGTACACAATGTTTATAATTGGCCAAGCCTTTGGCACACTGCAGTAAAACTGCCTCCCACAGAGCAATACTCAGGGTTGTTTCAAGCAGTCATGGAGCACTACAGCACAGAAACAAGCCCTTCGGCCCATCTAGTCCATGCTGGCCTGGTTTTCTGCCTAGTCCCATCTACCTGCACCTGGACCATAGCCCTCCATATCTCTCTCATCCATGCACCTATCCAAACTTCTCTTAAATGTTACAGTTGAAGCCATATCCTCCACTTCTGCTGGCAGCTCGTTCCACACTTGCATCCTCTGAGTGAAGTAGTTCCCCCTCAGATTCCCCTTCAATATTTCATCTTTCACCCTAAATCTATGACCTCTTGTTCTAGTCTCACCCAACCTGAGGGGAAAAAGCCTGCATGCATTCACCCTATCCATACCCCCCATAATTTTGTATACCTCTATAAGATCTCCCTCATTCTCCTGCACTCCATGGAATGAAGTCCTAACCTATTCAACCTTTCCCTGTAACTCAAGTCCCAGCAACTTCTGTGTAAATTTTATCTGCACTCTTTCAAGCTTATTGATATCTTTCCTGTTGGTTGGTGACCAGAACTGCGCACAATACTCTACGTTTGGCCTCACCAACGTCTTATACAACTTCAACATAACATCCCAACTCCTGTACTCAGTGCCCTGATTTATGAAGACCAATGTGCCAAAAGCTCTCTTTACAAGCCTATCTACCTGCGATGCCACTTTCAAGGAATTATGGATCTGTATTCCTGGGTCCCTTTGTTCTACCACACACCTCAGTGCCCTACCATTCACTGTGTAAGTCTTACCCTGGTTTGTCCTCCCAAAGTGCATCACCTCGCACTTGTCTGCATTAAATTCCATCTGCCATTTTTCAGCCCATTTTCCCAGCTGGTCCAGATCACCTTGCAAGCTTTGATAGCCTTCCTTGCTGTGCACTACGCCCCCAAACTTAGTGTCATCTGCAAATCTGTTCATCCAGTTTACCACATTATCATCTAAATCATTAATATAGATGATAAACAACAATGGACCCAGCGCCGATTCCTGCGGCACACCACTAGTAACAGGCCTCCAGTCAGAGAGACAACCATCTACTACCACTCTCTGGCTTCTCCCACTAAGCAAACATTGAATCCAATTGACTACTTCATCCTGAATGCCAAGTGACTTAACCTTCTGGACCAGCCTACCATGCGGGATCTTGTCAAATGCCTTGCTAAAGTTCACGTAGACAATGTCCCCCGCCTTCCCAGTAACCTTCTCGAAAAACTCTATAAGATTGGTTAGACGTGACCTGCCGCGCACAAAGTCGGAACTTGTTAACCTTTACATGCTTTAGGGTTGGAGGGAGGCTGCAACATGCAATGCGACCAATAGTCAGGAACTTGCAAACCCAAAAATTAAAGCAACAGATGAAAGATATTTTTCCTCCCTAATATCAATGCATTCCACTGCAAGTAAGTGACAGCCCTTTACAAGCACTTGATAGGCCCTTACAATGTGTCGACCATGTCAAAACCTTCTGCGTGAACCTCCATTCCACATATTAAATGGATGTTCTCATTCACCTAACGCCTTTCACCTTGTCCAAGCTGAATTGTTCTCCCCAGTTTTACCTCCTCAAAGCACCAGTTCTCTTGTACAATTGTCTTTGTTAGCCCAGATAAAGTGTGTTAATTGGACATGGCATTTTCCATGCCACTTCTTTGAAAGAGCTACTAATTAGTCTCAATTCCACGTGGTCCTGTGTAAGTCCACTATATGGGTGTTTGATTCCCTTTTACGCAAGGTATTTCAGATAATAAGTACCCACTCTGCAAAATAATTTTCCTCCTCTCATTTCTGGTCCTTTTGTTGGAAGATTATATTAATAAGACTTTCCTGTTCTCTTCCTATAAGCACAGGAATTTCCAGCAGGAATTATTACATGACACCTATAAGTCATTGTATGTTTTTGTTCTTTTCCTTTGTTTTGGCCGCACTGTGAAGCTAGCTAACCAGTTTATTCAACAGAGATCAGGAATCAAACATGATTTCCTCTTGGAGACACAGGAGACTGCAGATGCTGGAATCTGGAGCAACAAACAATCTGCTGGAGGAACTCAATGGGTCGAGCAGCGTCTGTGGGAGGAAAAGAATTATTGGTGTTGTCCTGATGCAGAGCTTCAACCTGAAAAATTGACAATTCCTTTCCTGCCACAAATGCTGCTCAGACCACTGAGTTCTTCCAGCAGATCATTTGATGATTTCCTCCTGGGCCTATGGACACCATAATCCACTGTACATTTACAATTTAAATTGGTGCAGTGAAATTTCCAATGCAAGTTGTATAACTTGTATTTACTGGACTCCTATTTCTAGCTACGAGACACATGATCTAACAGGCAGCAGCAGATTGACTTTAGCAACTGGAGTTACAAGTCTGGGAATTAAACACATTTGGGATTTAATCACATGAACGGCAGTAGGATATAATATTTATTTGTAAACCTCGAACAGCACTGTTGGTGATGCCCAAAGAGATCCTTCATTGTAAGCAGGAGAACTCTACCGAATCTGTTCCAAGTGGAATAGACCCCTAAAGTCGTGCAGAGGAATGAGGCATCAATATAAACACAACGTAATTCAGATTAACAACGAGGCAGGACTGAAAACATACACTACTAACTACAAAATAAACCTAAACACAGATACAAAAGTAATGTCACACATTTCTCAGATATGAGGAGCCTAACTCCTGAAGACAGTCAGTTGAGAAATTCTAACTGGAGGAACAGCAGTCCACAAGATAAATAAATTGAATCACATTGTAAGAAAGAATTAGTTAGAAAGAAAATGCAAAAAATGATGGAAATGGAAAGGAAATGTCACATCCTTTGTGCTGAGCATTTTAATCAATACAGAGACAGCTGAAACTGAGAAGTCATGTTTGGTAGTAAACTGAAAGCTCCATTTGCTTTCATGCATTGCTTCACTTAAGAAAATGCTGTTTATATTTAAGAGTTTTAAAATATTCATATTTATATTACATTTGGATTTAAATCTAATTATCCTTAAAAGTGAACACGATAACTCCTTTATTTTTATTAATGCAGACTGCAGGAGATTAGTATCTATCCAGCAACTTATTATGTCACAGTCCAGTGTTGAAACCAGATTATAAAATTGTATCGGGCAAGTTTCCCAAAGGCATATTGGATTCTTCATTAACGTGATGAAAATTGCACAAATACTGGAAGCAAGGAATCAACATGAAAAATAAATGAGAAAAGAATCTTTTAAAAGTACAGGAAAAAAAAAGGACAATCAATGGGGAAGGATTTTGAGATATTTGGATCAACCTTCTGGAACAGGAAATGCTTATTTTTACTTTTTGAACACAGGTTCTGCAACAAACATGGGTAAGGTAGAGATTTACTGTCTTCCTGTCTTTTGACTCCCTCCCTTCTTAAAAAGGGGTGTTATATTTGTGATTTTCCAGTCCTCTGGGATCCTCCCTGACTCCAGTGTTTCTTTGAAAGACTGCTACTAATACAGTACCTCCATAATCTCTTCAGCTACCTTTTTCAGAACTCTGGTGTTGTCCATCTGGTCCAGGTGACTTATCCACCTTCAGGCCTTTCAGCTTCCCCAGCACCTTCGCAGTAATGGTCACTACTCTCTCCTGTGCCCTTGACTCTCTTGAATTCCTGGCATTTTACTGGGGTCTTCCACTGTGAAGACTGACATAAAGTACCTATTCAGTTCCTCCGCCATTTCTCTGTTCCCCATTACTACATCCCCAGTGTCGTTTTCCGGTGGTCCAATGTTCAATCTTGCCTCCCTCTTACCCTTTACCTGTCTAAAACAAAATCTTTTGCAAGTGCATTGAGGTGGTACAAGGTAAAAGCAATAACAGAATGCAGCTTTTGGGTAGGATGTTCAAACAAATTCCCATTTGCTCTGAGATGTATGTTGAAGATCTTGTGGCAATTTTTTCATGGAGACTGGGAGAGTTTTCCAACATAATCTGCAAGCAACTAGCCGTTAATCAGTGTCAATAGAATGTATTATTGGGTCATTATCATATTGCTGTTTGTAAGAATTTTCTGCCCTGTTTACAATTCTGGCACATTGATACAAATTCAAAAGACTTGACTGGCTTTAAAGTATTTTGTTGAGGCCAAGGAAGACAGTACATTTTATAAAATGTTTATCAGGATGCAGTCTTTTGCACTTTTACATCCAAGTCAGAGGAAAGATTGGCTCTAATCTGAAAAATGGGTCTCCAGGAATACACAAAGAAATGCCATTTTATATCAGATGCTCCACTCACTGGATTGGACTTTCAACCCACAATATTAAAATGCAAATAATTTCACCACCACCTATGTTGTGCAGTTGAGAAATATTTTCAATCAGGTCTATTCAATACAGTGAGTGTAAGCATACTTTATATCATTGTGGTTGACCACTTTATAAACACCACAAGAAACAATCAACTGCTCAAATATATTTCAAAATATTTGATAAATTTAGTTGGGCACAATTTCAGTCCCTGAAAAACAAAACTGCATATATTAGACATCTCAAAGAATCAGCCACCTGAAATGCTGAGGAAAAGTTTCAGATCTGAAATGTTAACTTTTTCTCTTTCCACAGATGCTGCCTGTTCTGTCGTGTGTTCACAGCATTTCTGTTTTTATTTCATAATTTTAATCTAGGGGTGTGGTATTGGGTTATTATTGTCACTTGTCCTGAGGTACAGTGAAAAGCTTGTCTTATAAAACCGATTGTACAGGTCAATTCATTACACAGTGCAGTTACATTGAGTTAGTACAGAGTGCATTAATGTAGTACAGGTAAAAACAATAACAGTACAGGAGTAAAGTGTCACTGCTTCAGAGAAAGTGCAGTGCAATAAGGTGCAAGGTCACAACAACAAGGTAGATTGTGAGATCATAGTCCATCTCATTGTATAAGGGAACCGTTCAATAGTCTTATCACAGTGGGGTAGAAGCTGTCCTTAAGTCTGGTGTACATGCCTTCAGGCTCCTGTATCTTCTACCTGATGGAAGAGGAGAGAAGAGAGAACGTCCTGGGTGGGTGGGGTCTTTGATTATGCTGGCTGCTTCACCAAGACAATGAGAGGTAAAGACAGAGGCCCAAGGAGGGGAGACTGGTGTCCGTGATGCGCTGGGCTGTGTCCACAACTCTCTGCAGCTTCTTGCGGTCTTGGGCAGAGCAGTTGCCATACCAGCCGTGATACATCCTGATAGGATGCTTTCTATGGTGCATCGGTAAAAGTAGGTGAGAGTCAAAGGGGACAAACCAAATTTCTTTAGCTTCCTGAGGAAGTAGAAGCGCTGGTGAGCTTTCTTGGCCATGGCATCCACGTGGTTTGTCCAGGACAGGTTGTTGGTACCGGGATGATGTGTGGTTGTTAGCAAAGGCCACAGATGTGAGAAAATTTAAAGTTATTAACACTTTAGCTATTTTTCTCAAAACTAATAATGTTGAGCTCTGCCTCTTTCCACCCACCCCATTTGTTATTTTTTTTTAATACAGCATATATTCTTCACTATCCTGCTGTTTTGTGTAACAAAATAAACATCATTATCTCCCCACAGCAGTCAATAAATTAAAATGTAGCCTCTTGTGTCTTTGAGAGTCAGAAATCAATATTATTAGGTGCAGAACCTATTAACAATAATGTAAGTACTATTGGCAGTAATGCATCCACTGTAATATTAAGACTTGAATCAGATGTTTAGCTTGCTTTCCTCTGGGGTTCTGCCGGACTCTGCATTTCCAGGTCAGGGACTAGAAGGTAATGAACGAGTGCTCATTCCCCACTCTTCCCTGGAATTTGGTTGTTGCTCATAATGGGGAGCAATACTGATGAGGCAATTGCTGCTCTGGCCTGGACTCGGGGACCAAACCAGCACCACCAATTGTTAGCCTGTAGGTTCCTGTTTAGTGCCTCCCTCTTCTCCACAACAGTGGTATAAACATTGGGCAATCTCAAGGAATCAAGCACTTGACTGGCAATGACCTGTCCTGGGCCCGGCACATAAATGCAATTACAAGAAAGGCACTCCAATGTCTTTACTTTCTTGGGAGGTTAAGAGGTTTGGCTTGTCACCAAACACTCAAATAAATTGTTTACAGATGTACTGTTGAAAGTATCCTGACTGGTTGCATCATGATCTGGTACAGCAATTCGAATGTGCAGGAATGTAAAGAAGCTGCAGAGAGTAGTGGACTCACCCCAATAGGTCACAGGCACATCCCTCCCATCATCGGTATATCTACGTAGTATCTCAAGGTGGCAACATCCAGGATCAAAGATCCCCACCATCTTCTTGCAGCTACCATCAGGCAGAGGTACAGATCCTGAGTCCCACACCACCAGGGTTCAAGAACACTTACTTCCCTTCAAACATTCAGTTCTGGAACCAACTTGCACAACCCTAATCACAACCTTGATGACCACTTTGTTTTTATTTGTTCTGTCTGTGTTCTTTCTTGTAAAACTTGTGTATAATTATGTTTTTCTTGTGAATGCTGCTTATATGATGCTAGATGCCTGTGATGCTGCTGCAAGTAAGCCTTTCATTGCACCTGTGCATACATGTACTTGTGCATATGACAATAAATTTGACTTTGACTTTGAATCAGAATCAGGTTTATTATCACTGATGTATGTTGTGAAATTTGCTGTTTTGCGACAGCAGTACAGTGTAAGACATAAAAATTACAATAAGTCACAAAAATAAATAATGTAAAAGAAGAATAATGAGGTAGTGTTCATGGACCATTCAGAAACTTGATGACAAAGGAAGAAGCTGTTCCTAAATCATTGAGTGTGGGTCTTCAGGCTCCTGTATCTCCTTGATGGCAGTAATGAGAGGAGGGCATGTCGCAGGTGGTGAGGGTCCTTAATGATAGATGCCACCTTCTCAATGGTGGGAAAGGTTGTGCCCGTGATGGAGCTGGCTGAGTCTACAACCCTCTGCAGCCTCTTGCAATCCTGTCCATATCGGGTTGTGATGCAACCAGTCAGGATGCTCTCCACCATACATCTATAGAAATTTGTAAGAGTCTTTGGTGACATACCAAATCTCCTCAAACTCCTAACGAAATCGAGCCACTAGCATTCCTTCTTCATGATTGCATCAAGTGCGTTGGGCCCAGGATAGATCCTCCAAAATGCTAATACCAGGAACTTGAAGCTGCTCACCCTTTCCACTGCTGACCCCTCAGTGAGGACTGGCACATGTTCTCCCAACTTCCCCTTCCTGAAGTCCACAGTCAGTTCCTTGGTCTTTCTGACATTGAGTGCGAGGTTGTTGTTGTGATGTCACTCAACCAGCTGAACTATCTCACTGCTGTACGCCTCCTCGTCGCCATCTGAGATTCTGCCAACGACCGTGGTGTCATCGGCAAATTTATAGATGGCGTTTGAGCTGTGCTTAGCCACATGGTCATGAGTGTCGAGAGAGTAGAGCAGTGGGCTAAGCACGCAACCTTGAGATGTGCCTGTGTTGATTGTCAGCAAGGAGGAGATGTTATTATCTATCAACATTAACTGTGGTCTCCCGATAAGGAAGTCGAGGATCCAGTTGCAGAGGGAGGTACAGAGGCCCAGGTTTTGAAGCTTGTTGATTACTACTGAGGGGATGATGGTGTTGAACGTTGAGCTGTAATTGATAAACAGCAGCCTGACATATGTTTTGCTGTTGTCCAGGTGCTCCAAAGCCGAGTGGAGAGCCAGTGAGATTGCGTCCACTGTAGACCTGTTTGGCGGTAGGCAAATTGCACCGGGACCAGGTCCTTGCTCAGGCTGGAGTTAATTCTAGCTATGACCAACCTCTCAGAGCACTTTATCACAGTGGATGTGAGTGCTACTGGGTGATACTCATTGAGGCAGCTCACCCTGCTCTTCTTGGGCACTGGTATGACTGATGCCCTTTTGAAGGGAGATGGGAACCTCAGACTGCAGCAGTGAGAGATTGAAGATGTCCTTGAACACTCCAGCCAGTTGGTCAGCACAGATTTTCAGTACCCTGTCAGGTACACCATCAGGGCCTGATGCCTTGCGAGGGTTCACCCTCTTGAAGGATGTTCTGACATTGGCCTCCGAGACAGATCACAGGGTCACCGGATGCTGTGGGGATTCGCACAGGTGTAGTTTTATTCTCCCTTTCAAAGAGTGCATAAAAGGCATTGAGCTCATCAGGGAGTGACGCATCACTTCCATTTATACTGTTAGGTTTCTCCTTACAGGAAGTAATGGCAGGCAAACCCTGCCACAGCTGCTATGCATCCGATTGTGTCTCTAGCTTCACGTGGAATTGCCTTTTCGCTCTCATGACGGCTTTCCGTAGGTCATACCTGGACTTCTTGTAGGGTTCTGGATCCCTGGTCCTGAACGCCACAGATCTAGCCCTCAGCAAACTGTGAATATCCTGGTTCATCCAGGGCTTCCGGTTTGGGAAGACTCGCTATGTCCTCTAAAGCACACACTCATCCACGCAGGTCAGTGAAGGCCATGGCACATTCATTCAGATCTGAAGATGAATTCCTGAATATGGTGCAGTCCACCAATTCAACGCAGTCCTGTAAATGCTCCTCTGCCTCCCTTCACCACACCTTCACGGTCCTCAGTCTCTGCCTATATGCTGGGAGTAGAAGTACAGCCAGATGATCAGACTTGCCAAAGTGCGGGTGCAGGATGGCACGGGAAGTGTTCTTGATGATGGTGTAGTTGACGTGTATCAAATGAGGATTGAAAGATTGTGACCAATGACTCTGCCAATTTTGACGATGCTTTTTTCAGACATTTAGGATGCATTCTTTCCCAACCAGTTGTCTCATCACTGTCAACGGTGCTCACCTTCTTATTGAATCCAATTTTCTGAGCAGAGCCCACAGCTTGCATTACTGCTCACATCTGGGTAATCCTGGACTTGGCTGCTCTGCCTTTGCATGGCCGATGTTGCAGACTGAGACCATCCTGGGACCAAGTGGCAAGGCCCAGAGCAGCGACAGGGCCTCAAGCAACGTAGTCAGGTGATGTGGAGCAGACAGAACAAATAGCATCCACAAACTCCACTGGAGGTCCCTGGGACCCGTGGCTTTGCTGACTAATTAGGTTCTGTAATGCTCCTCAAAGTTCCTGACAATCAGAAGCACCTCAAAACTGTCAACAATGTAAAAAAGAAAACAGTTTAAAAACTATTCCCCATGTTTAAGAGCCAACACAGTAACCACATAAAAGGACTTAAATACTTATTTCAATAAAATATTAAAGCAAACACAAGTAATTACCTACCTCCTTATTTTTTCTTTGAACATGCACAATTGAATGGACTTGTAGACCTGCTGTTGGATCGGAGACCAGATCCCTCGGGGTGAATGTGAGACATTTGTAGTCTGTGCGGAATCTGGCAGTGGATTGTATCCAGCAGATCATTGATGGGCCAGGAAGTTTGAGCCTTCCAGGCAGAGCCTCCAGCCAAATCCCAGCCTCATGGTCTTCCCTGTCTTTTACAAGTAACTCTCCTTTCCTCTTGGCACCTGCCATAAGGTTTCTTTCCATGTCTTGAAGGACACATTAGCTCCGGCCTTTGTCCATCTATCAAAGATTGCTTCATAGATCACTGAAATTAGCCTTCACTCAGATCAATGTATTGAGATTTCAGATTTCCTTTCATAATTAATGCAAACTGAAGGATGCCATGGTCACAGATAGCAAGATGATCTCCCTCTCTCACTTCCTCCCACAGCCCAAAAACATGCAGGTTGGTAGGTTAATTGGACACTAAATTGCCTCTGGTGTGTAGTTGAGTGGTAAAATATGGAAGGTGGGGGGAGTTGTGGGGAGAATATAGTGAGTTTGGGTTGAATTAGTATAAAAATGGATGCTTGGTGGTCCGTGAGAGACAGTGGGCTGAAGGGCCTGTGTCCCTGCTGTATCTCTCCATGACTCTCTCTGACTCCAATGTGGGAGCTGTAAATTTAGAGTGTTGAAATCTTGACTTTCAATTATGATAAATTTTGAAATTTGCACAATTTCCACCAAACTCAAAAAGGAAATAGAATTTTCTTCCCTTTGGCAATGCAACCGATTGAATGGTTCAGTAGAGAATATTATGCCTTCTGCGAGGCTTTGGGTTAGTTATAGTGAGTGCCTGCACTTTTGTGGTTCTTGATGCTCCTAAATTCATTTTAACTTCTGAGGCTTTGAAATCCATCTAGATGCAAATTCTTTGGCTCTTTGAAACAGCCAACCAGTACGGCACGTGGGAATAAGATGCTGTGAATATTCTCATGTATCAATCATAATTGATTAATGATTCCTGGGCTGATCATTCAGTTCTAAACTATGTAATTGCAGTTTAATTTTGGCAGATATTTTATGGAATGAACAAGTTGCTTGATGGCATGCAATAAACTAAGTTGATGCCTGTAAAAATAGTTACTGGTTTTGCTGGAATTTTTTTTCAGATAGGGCACACAGTAGAAGAACTGTATTGGATCCTCAACACAAAAACATTTCTTTTGGGCAAACTAACTCCACACAAACCATTTCTCACTCTAATGATTTCATCTCAGTCTGAATAAATGGGGTGAATCTTACCAAATGGATTAATTGGTATTGATGGAAGCCAACACAGCACTTGTTCAAATCTCAGAAAACCTTGGAGTCACAAGAGACTGCAGATGCTGTAATCTGGAGCAAACAACAAACTGCTGGAGGAACTCTTTACACACCCATCAGGAAGGTCCAAGCGCCCTCTCTTCCTTCTGAAACATAGACAAAGTGCTCCAATCCTGCACTGTCCACTGCTATCTCTTACCCAAGATCCACAAATAGGACCATCCTGGTAGGTCCATTGTTTCTGCCTACTTTTGCCCCATATCTCCTCATACCTTGACTCTGTCCTGTCTCCCCTTGTCGCGCCCCATCCCACCTACATCCAAGACACCTTGCATGCCCTCCACCATTTTGACAGCTTCCAATTCCCTGACTCCTATCTCCTCATCATCACCATGGACATCCAGTCATAATACACATCCAATTCCATCAGAAAGGTCTTTGGGCCTTCGGCTTCTTTCTGGAACTCAGAAAAATGTCCGATTTCCATGCATGTGCAGAGCTTGAGTGGCAGGTCTGATGGAGACCAGAAGTGAGTTGGAGGATCCTGCTCTCCCAACCTTCACCACTCAGTGAAAGAAACTCAAAAGAAAACTGCAGATACAGGAAATCTGAAATAGGAACAGAAAATGTTGGGAAAAAATCAATGGACTAAGCAACTGAAAAAAAGTGCTGAAAACACTCAGCAGGTCAGGTAGCATCTGTGGAGAGAGAAACAGTGAACATTTCAGGTCCAGGACCCTTCATCAGAACACTAATGTAGCTTGGCCTGCTGAGCTTTTCTAGCATTTTCTGTTTTTATTACACCAGACTAGAAGGAAAAAAGTTATTTATATTTCACTAAATTTATTGTAATGTTTTTAATGTATTATTGGTTAAAAGTGCTTCTAATTCCTTTTAAATATATTAATAATCTTTATTTGCTGCAAACACTTGCATCATTGTAATTGTTGTAAAATGTCTCAATCTCAGAGACATTTAAAATCATTTAAATCACAGTGGCGGCTCAGTTGTCAAATCTGTCAGGGCATTCAGGGAGGTGAGGCCTTATGGTCTGATGCCTACTCACTGCTGAGACCTTGTCACCTTACTCTTGGATCTGGAAAGTCAACAAGAACCTCTCCATCCACACGTGATGAAAATGGGAAGGCTAAGACCATGACACCATAACTTCAGACAGTTGTCTGACTCCTGGAAGATCTGGCCCATTATCATCAACTCTTCCTCCACAGTCATGTACCAATTGTATCTGCTTCAACTACACCATTTTTCAGGGAGATCTGCCTTCTTTCCTCTCTTTATGAGAAGGTTTACTGGATCAATCCCTGGAATGGGAAGGTTGTTTTACAAAGAAATGTTGGACAGGCTAGGTTTGTATCCACTTAAGATCTAGGTAGAGCTGCCAGCAAAATCTCTGAAGAGACAGAGGTGACTAGATTAAAGCATATGAGATCCTGAGTGGTCTTGACAGGGTGGATGTGGAGCAGATGTTTCCCCTTGTGGAAACCATTGTTTATAAATAAGAACTCACCCACTTATGTCAGAGATGTGGTGAAATTCTTATCTTAGAGGGTCTTTGAAACTTTCTTCCTCAAAAATCAGTGGAAACAGACTTTTTGAATAACTTTAAGTCAAAAGTAGATAGTTAAGAGTGATAGGTTTCCGTGGGTAGGTGGGAATGCAGAGTTAAGGTTCCAACCAAATTATCCACAATCTTATCGAATAAACTTGAGGGGTTGAGTGGCCTACTCCTGCTCTTAATTTGTATGTTCATTTGTAAAGAAATTCTTCCCAATCATCTTGAGGCTGTCTTATATATATGTCTGGTTGTTCTGAATTTGCAAGTAAAATCTCCATACCCACCCTTCTTGAAAATCATTTATCGACATAAGGAATTCCAGCTGGCATGATCTTTTCTTATAAATTTTATTCTAATAAGGTGCTTATAAACCTTTGCCATCTTTTCCCCAGGACTCCTAAGTCCTTTATGTGGTGCTTAGACAGAAAGAAGGCAAATGTTCAAATTGCCCCAACTGGAAGAAGAGTAGGAAAAATACTCTGATTCCTAATGCCTCAGTGGCTCCACAGGAAGGTCAAGAAGGATGTGTAGAAATCAAAATACCTGTGCACCAAGCTCACATACAAGCAAGTTGAACAAAATGGTACTAGATAGATAATGTCCAAGATGAGAGTAGGTTAGTAGAGCATTGTTAAACTGAGCAATAGCTCAGCATGCAGGGTTGTCCATATACAGTATATTGAACTGTAGACCAGCCACAGTTATAAAACTATTCATGGTACATCAATGGACTGCTAAACTGAACTCCTGCCTGACATGGCTAACACAAGGGGGCATAATTTTAAGGTGATTGAAGGAAGGTATAAGGGGGATGTCAGAGTAAATTTTTTACACAGAGCGGTGGGTGTGTGGAATGCACTGCCGGCAGAGGTTGTGGGGGCAGATACATTAGGGACATTTAAGTGACTCTTAGATAGCCACATGAATGATAGAAAAATGGAGGGTTATGTGGGAGGGAAGGATTAGATAGATATTAGAACAGGATAAATGTTGGCACAACATCGTGGGCTGAAGGGCCTGTAACTGTGCTGTAATATTCTATGTTCTGTGACAACTGGAGCCAAAATATACAACAAATACTATTTGAAGACCAGCATGGGAACTCTCCCAATATTCTCTCCCTGTTTACAAATGCTCAAACAACACGTGGCCAATGATTACATCACTGTGTTGGGACACTGCTGTGAGCACATTGGCTACCTTCTTCTCTGCATCACAAAATTGTTTTAGTGTTTGTTCAATATGTTGACATATTTTTGTTCATGAATGACACATCCTAAACATAGAACTTTCTCCTTGAAGGTAACTGGAATGAAACTCTGTGCAGATATTCATAAAATGATCCAGGTATTGGCAGTGGGACCCCCATCCTGTGGAAATTGGATTTAAATCAAATGACATTTAGATTTGGGTTAGGCAGTGTGTTGTCACATCTCCACATGTAGTGCCAGCTGCCATATCTGAAGTTCAAGTTCAATTTCTGACTCCCTGCTTCAGTGCAGAAAGAAGCAGCAGGGACAAAACCAAAGTATTAGAGAACTATGGAGAAGAAATTTGGTGATCCAAGTGCCTGTTGTGCAGAGAATAAGTAGCACAGGGATGACTTCTGCAAGCTCCATAAAATGTTATGTCGCATGGTTCAAGTAAAGCAGGATATTGCTTTAACGTCGCTAAGATCAGTAAGCATAGAGGACACAGAAGGTACATTGTACTTTACAGTACAATAAGCCATGATTAACGGACTGGAAAAGGCCAGCTGGTCTAAAGAAAATCAAAAAACTGCAGATGCTGAAGATCTGAAAGAAAAACAGAAAATACTGGCAATATTTAACAGCCTGCCAGTGTCTGAGGAAAGAGAAACACTTCATGATTCAGGCCCAGGATCCTCCTTTAGAACTGATGGAAGGATCTGGACATGAAGCTGTAACTACTTCTCTTTCCACAGATGCTGCTTGATTTGCTGAGGGCCTCCAGCATTTTCTGTTTTTGTTTCAATTGTCTAAAGAAGTTGTTCAAACTTATAGAGGTAGCCAAGCTGTGGGTATGGTTTGGATAGTGTTCTGAATATGCATCAAGGTGGCACTTCTTCCACCTTGATAAGTGGTGACAGGGGTGGTCCTGGAGGGATTTGTCCAGAATTTATTTTCCCCTTCGTTAGTTGTAGACTTTTGTTTTCTGTTTTATTACCTCTTCTAGGAGATTCTCAGCAGAGCTTAGCCTGTACTGGTAGTGTGAGTGTGTGGGTGCGTGTATGTGTGTGAGCACATGTATTTGTGGTGTCTGTGTGCATGAGCACACGTGTGTGTGTGTTGTGTATATGTATGTGTAATGAACTAGGACTTGGTAGTGACTGCACCATGTGAGCAACAGTTGAGCTTATTCTCTGGGCTGGGTAGAGGCTGTGGAGCCAACAAAGAGATAGGGAGATACGCAGCAGCTTCCATCACATCAATGTCAGGGACCATAGGATCCTAGCAATCTTAGAATATGGGGCAGTCCCTAATCCCCAACAATACCCGCACTTACTGTGTTGGCCAGGGCAGCCCTGATTCGTACATCCTAACTGTACCCGTCCCTCCAGCCCGCCTCACAGGCACCTCTCCTGACGTATTGCTGGATTCCACAACAGGTTCCTAGCACAATAGTGCTGTTGGTAACACACCTTCTCTGTCAGTAATGACCTCTACCAGCTAGAAGGACAAGGGCAGCAAAAGCATGGAAGCACCACCACCAGGAAGTTGCCCTCCAAGCTGCACACCATCCTGGCCTGGAAAAATATCACCATTCCTTCACCATCACCAGGTCAAAACCCTGGTACACTCTCCCTAACAGCTTTGTGGGTTTACCCACGTCTCAGTGACTGCAGTGGTTTCAAGAAGGCAGCTCACCGACACCTTCTCAAGGGCAATTAGGGATGGGCAATTAAATGCTGGCTCAGCCTGTGAAAATCATCCCTTGATATGAATAACATATTAATATATACTATAATAACCTACATTGGTTACTAATTCCATTAGGGCTCTCATTCCTGGGAATGTATCCTACGAAGTGTATTAGTGAGAAAAAATGTTGGAGAAGGTTAATAGGAATGAAGGCCGATAAATCCTCAGGGCCTGATAATCTGCATCCCAGAGTACTAATCGAGGTTGCCATGGATGTATTGGTTGTTATCATTCCTATACATTAGGAAGAGTTCCTTCAGATTGAAGAGTGTTAAACATAAACCCACTACTTAAAAAGACGGTGAGATAAACGAGAAAAGTACAGACCACTTAGTCTAACATCAGTAGTAGGGAAAAGGCCTAGAATCTATTATAACAGGACATTTAGAAAATATCAACAGGATCAGATAAAGTCAACACAGGCAAATAATGTTTGACAAACCTAATGGAGTTTTTAAAGATGTAAAAGGTAGAATAGATAAGGGAGAACCAGCGGACATGGTGCATTTGGATTATCAAAAGGCCTTTGATAAAATCCTATGCAAGAAGTTAATGTACAAAATTAAAGTGCATGGATTGTGATTTATATGCTGCTGTGGATTGAAAATGGGTTGGCAGAGAAGGAACGTAGAGTGGAAATAAATGGGTCTTTTTCAGTTTGGCAGGCATTGACTAGTGGGGTGCTCCGGGGTCAGTGCCTGGGACCCAACTATCCACTAGATATATGAATGATTTGGATGAGGGGTCCAAATGTAGTCTTATCAAATTTGTCGAAGTCATGAAACTGGGTTGGGTTGTGAGTTGCGACAAGGATGCAAAGAGGTTTCAAGGTTATGATAGAAGTGAAGGTTACAGCAAGCTCAAAGGGCAAATGGTCATCTCCTGCTATTTTCAATATTCTGTGATCTATATCTCCACTTGCATGGCTCTCATTATATCAGGTCTTGCCTGTTGTGGCTAGGAGAGTACACCAGTTTGAGGAGCTAGTGAAGAAGAGGGTAGTCCATGTCGGTGAGAATCCCTCCAGCCAGTTCCAGCTGCTAAAATGTGCAGTTACATCAAAGCAAGCTACCGATCGAGGAAGTGGAAAACCTTCTGTTGGTGAAAAAGGGCTGCTTACGCTCCTGAGAAGCCAGAATGCTGGCTATATCCCTGTGCTGAGATTCCTCCTGTTCTTCCCAGAAGTCAGAGTAGTATTGAATTCATTTATTTGTGAATAAATGTGTGTGGGTTATCTCTCTGGTACAGCAGGCAGCAGCAAAATAGGAGATGTAACAGAGCTCCACTGCATCTGCTTGGAATGATCCCATGTCAAAAAATATTTAGAGTCAATTTGACCTTGAGCTCATGGAGAGAGTAGCACCTGGCCATAAGAGCATGGCTGGACATCCTCCTATAAAATGTCACATATTTCTATGATAGCATTGGGAAAACCCTTCCCTGCAAATGCATTGTTCATCAGCGAGGTCCAGGCAGGAGCTGATCTCTCTTAAGACTATGTGGAAGCAGGCTCTTTGCTGATTGGAATGTCTTTGCCTCCTGCTCTGAGTCCTGACCATCATTATCCTCCAGTAATAGACAGCTACCAGTGGTAACTCTTTTGAGTTTCCCATGTAATGAACTTCACAGCAGCTAAAAGCACTCCCTGTTAGTACGAGCACACTCTGTGGACTTTGGAAGCTGGTTGAGCATCCTGCAGTCAGTTCACAGCAGCCCAGTCAGATTTCCCAATCTCAGCAGAGTGTCTTGCTAAATAATGAGAAAAGGGACAATGTGTTCCTCATTCTAGTGAAACCATTCCACGGTGGTCATAATTTGGGGCTTTATAACATGAGTAGAACTGGCCATGATGCAAATACTGACATAATTAGGTGTATACTTGAAGCTGGAGGAAGGTTAACTGTGTTAACACAGATCACACATAGGATGCCAAGTCCAATTTTATGATTGGCACTATTTATCTGCTGCATAATCTACTACAATGTAAAGTAGAATATTACACAATTAGCACCTAAAAATGGGCACTGCATCATCCAGTTTCTGTGTTGTCTGCAACTGAGAATGGAGTATCCAAACACCTTGAAAAATGTCAATAGATTATCGAAAAGCAGCATAGGTTTGTAATGAGTATGTCATGCCTGGTGAATCTGACTGAATTTTTAAAGGTATTAATAAATTACTGGTTAGGAGAAAATTGAAAGATATTATTTATAATATTTCTGGAGGCCGTTGATAAAATTCCTCCAAAGAGGTTTTCAGCAGAATTGAAAGCCCAAGGAATTGAAGGTAAATTATAATCTTGATTAAGAAATTGGCTGAACAGCAGGAGACACGGTGCAGAGATAATGGGCAAGGATTCTCGATGACAGATGTGACTGGGAGAATCCTGTAGTGATCTGTGATGAACTTGAAAATTTACTGGATTTGTTGTTCACTGAGATGACGAGGTAGAGATCCACATGTCTGAATCAGTGACACAAAATAGGCAAAACTATAAGCCACGTGCAAAAGAGAGATTTTGGTAGATTAAGTGAATAGACAAAACTAATCCAAAGAGGTTACAATTTGTGAGGTCATTCATTTTGGTCCTGTAAGGGAGAGGCCAGGGTAATTCCTGAATTATTAAAAATGAGAAGCATTGGAAATCTAAATAATTTTAGATTCATAGAGACCATTAAAATGTCACAGATA
Source organism: Pristis pectinata (assembly GCF_009764475.1). Lineage (NCBI taxonomy): Eukaryota > Metazoa > Chordata > Chondrichthyes > Rhinopristiformes > Pristidae > Pristis > Pristis pectinata. The sequence goes on from NC_067422.1 coordinate 32,387,530, forward strand.
GACATAAAATATAATTGAAAAGGATAATGGAATGCTAATCTTTATATCAGAGTGGAAGCTAAAGGGAGAGCTGATAGAATGTTATAAGATAAGAAGCCTAGGTAGACTAGACAGCTGGTAACTTTTTACCTAGGTTTGAAATGTATAATACCAGAGGGCATGCATTTAAGGTGAGAGGAGGTAAGTTCAACAGAGATGTGCAGGGCAAGTTTTTTATACAGGGAGTGGGTGGTGCCTGGAATGGGCTACTGGTGGTGGTGGTGGATGCAGATACAATAGAGGTATTTAAGAGGCTCTTAGATAGGCAATGTGCAGAGACTGGAGGAATATGGATCATGTGTAGGCAGAAGGGATTAGTTTAATTTGGTGTCATTAGTTTAATCAGTTCAGCACAACATCTTGGGCTGAAGGACCTGTTCCTGTGCTGTACTGTTCCATGTCTGTATATCTAAGAGACCACTACAGCTATACAAAGCTATTGACTTGAGGTACTGCATTCTCTTTCGGGCACCACACCTACAGAGGCAGTTGCACTGTTAAAACTTACCTGAATTATACAATGGAGATATCTTGGGGCATTATTTTCCACAAATTTCTGTTGACTTTTGTCCAATTGTTAATTTTCAAGAGAAGATTGGTGGATTTCTATTGGGTGCTCTATACTGTCCATCCATTATAGTCAGAACCGTTATTCCCAGAGTGGGGATTGTTTGGTCTTTATCTGAGGAAAGGAAGCAGTGTGAAGGCAGAGTGTTTTAGAATGGAATACTATAAATATGCAGATCACGATTTATAAAAGCATATCTGCTGTCTAGATAGTAAAATGGTCTCTGGTCTTCAAGAGCTGAATTGGTCATATAAGTTATGGAACAACATTTCCATATACAGTTAACTTTTATTATAAATATACCCACTGGGGACTGGCACAGTCAAAACTCTGCCAGGAAACTTGCAATGGAAAGGCCAATAACATTTTAATCAAACACACGAAAAGTAGATTTTAATCCAGCCTAACATTGGCTGGTAATTCATTGCTACAGGGCTCTTGACAGTAGACTTCATCTTCGGAGCTTGTCGGGCTCAGATTCTTCATAATTTTTGGATAGAGAAAAACTTAGAGAGAAATTTATTCAGCTGAATTACCTTGTGATCCATTGGCATTTGACCATGCAATAATGTAAGCATTTGCATTGTCGAGTTTGATTTATAGAGACTGAATATTCTGGAATAAACAAGCATCACTTTATTTGCCAGACAATTTTAGCCTGCATCAATGCATCATAGTTTGAGGGCAATCATAAAAAAAGGATAACTCTAAACAATCTGCTTTGTGCCTTAGCATTTCTTAGTTCTGTGTTTCAATTTCTTATATAACTTGAGACATGAATCAAGTAATAAAATATGTAACACCAGAAAGCATGATGCTCCATCAGTGCAATCAATCTAATCTCTGTAATGATGTCATATTTGTTTTGAGTGCTCTTACCCCCGCAGTTGTGTTTTATTGTATTTTATTTACCTTTTATTTCTGATTCCATAATTAGTACATAAAGATTTTAATGATTTTCTTTGGTGGTTATTTGAAGGATTGGAGCTATAATGTGTCAGTCTTAACCAGATTCTTTGCAACCTCACAATACTATTCAACATCAGGCTGTCTCCTTCACCACATCTATTCTTCCCTTTAGTACCAACTTCATAACCTGGACAGACCCCACTCCTACATTTGCTCTGATGAGATCCTCATTCAAGCTTCTGACACCTTCAAAACTCAGTAATGTAACACGCCTAAGGACTCATGTTGATGCCACTATGTGGCAGTACTCTGATTTAGTTCCACATTTGTGTGAGGGCCCATAACAGCATTGAAACCTGCCGTTGGGCATGGGACATCCTGGTTTTGCACTAATGTAAATTACACAGGGAAAACAATAGATAAATGTTACTTGGCCCTTATTGAGACTTCCAGGATGAGATCAGGGAAGGGATTAAGTGGCCATCTAGTCACTTAACAAATAGTTAAAGACATATTCCTGCCATTTGACACACAGACATATTTGTTCTGCCAGTTAATATTCTGTGTGTTTGTATATCCAGGGATCCACCCTCAATGCTATGATAAAAGAAGCATATCTTGTGTGTCTGTGGTTTTGTGCTCAGAACTTTTTGGACCATCCACAGGTATCTGAATGTTCAAAAATATCTTGTCAACTGAGATGTACTCCCATTGTAAATAAGTAATTCTGCAAAGTTAATGTCTACAACTAAAACATTGAAGTAAACTGTGTAATGATAATCATTGAAATGATAGTTAATCACCTGTTATTATCTTTGTGCTTAAAGACTATAAAACCTCAATGTACTTAGAGTTACTCCACAGATTATCCAAGAGACCACCTGTCATTCTCTCGTCTCCTCCCTTCCGTTGGCCCAAAGATACAGAAGCTTGAGAACACATACCACCAGGCTCAAGGACGGCTTCTATCCTGCTGTTATAAGATTCTGGAATGGACTTCTTACACACCAAAGATGAACTCTTGATCTCTCAGTCCGCCTCATCATGGTCCTTGCATTTTATTTGCCTACCTGCACTGCACTTTCTCTGTAACTGTAGCACTATATTCTGCATTCTGTTATGAAACTACCTTGTTGTACTTATTATGTATGGAATGATCTGTCTGGATGGCATGTAAACAAAAGTTTTTCACTGTATTTCGGTACACGTGACAATAATAAACTAATTACCAATAACCAGAGAGACCTCCTTCTAGAATGCCTCCTTACTGTGCTGAATAATCTACATCTGCAGTCTCTGGGTGGCTCATTCAAAGCCACAATGGTCAGCATTGTCAAAACACATACCGTACATTGTTTCCTATCATTGCACATGTCCAGCAGTCTCTGTGCATAACACATCAGATAAATGGACAGCACATGCCAAAGTGTCCTCCCAGAGTACCTCATACCCAATAGTCACAGTAGTGTAGCAGTTAGCATAACGCTTTACAGCGCCAGCGACACGGGTTCAATTCCGGCCGCTGTCTGTCAGGAATTTGTATGTTCTCCCCGTGTCTGTGTGGGTTTCCTCCGGGTGCTCCAGTTTCCACCCACACTCCAAAGACATATGGGTTAGGAAGTTGCGGGCATGCTATGTTGGTGCCGGAAGCATGGCGACACTTGTGAGCTTCCCCCAGAACACTCTGCGCAAAAAGATGTATTTCACTGTGTGTTTCGATGTACATGTGACTAATAAAGATATCTGAAAGATATCTGATCTGAAGATTTCTTAAACAATTCAGTCACATATTTCATAGCACTGTGATATATAGTAGAATTTGTGACAGCTCTCTCTCAGAAAACCTCTTACCCCAACAAACTTTCAACCATCTGGAGCCCACACCCAACCCAACAGGTTGTGATACTGACAACGACCAATCCCAATCCAGCATCCAAACATGAATCACCTCAGTCCCCTTGCTGAGTTTAGTATTACCAATCCGCTCGAATAATGATGGGGCTTCTCTCCCCTGGGTCCTGCCCACATCCCCCAGGGGAAAGTTATTTGTATGTTAAGCATGTAAGGCCTTGGCTATTTTACATAATGCTTTGTGCCTTCTGAACAACAGACCTTTGTAATGGGCAAGTTCATGAGACAACTCTTGTGGCCCTGAGAATAAAAAGTAAAAATGCAGATGCTGCAAATCTGAAGCTCAAAAAAAAGTGCAGAAAATGCTCAGAAGGCCAGAGTCCTTCATTAGCACTGGGAAAGAGAGATAAAGAAAGCTAATGTGATGTTGCAGAGAAGAAATGGATAGGACAGAGGAAAAATCTGTGAAAAGGTGAGATCCTCATCTCCAATCGGTAATTGGGGCAGTTAAGGTTATGTTTCTTTGTCAGTATAACATGCTGCCAATAGCAGGTTTATGGGACTTGCACAGCAGGTCAGACTGCACTAATAGAGAAAAACCAAGCCAAAATCATTGATTGATGTCTTATAGTAGAAATGGCCAGCTCTGACACAGACAGAAAGAGTCAGTTATGTGAAGCTGGAGAATATGATATTGATCCTGAAGGTTGCAACATGCCCAGATGGAAGATAAGGTATTCTCCCTTAAGATTGCACTGGACTTTGTTATAACAGATGGATAGAGTGAGAATGAGATGGAGGACTAAAGTGACAGGCAGTAGGAAGTTCAGGGTTGCTCCAGCTGCTCAATAATGCAATCACCCAATCTGCATTTGGTTTCTCTAACGTTGAAGAAACCAGATTGTGAATACCGAACACAGTGGACTAGGTTGGAAGAAGTGCAACTTATTCACTGCTTCATTTGGAAAGACTGTTTGGCCCCTGGTTGCTGGGAAGGAAAGAGGTGAAAGAACAGGTGTTGCACTTCTGCAGTTTCCCAGTTCTGACAGAGGATCTCTGACTTGAAAAGTTAAATTTCTTCTTCTTTCCACAGATACTGACTGACCTGATGAGTGTTTCCAGTATTTTCTGCTTTTGTTTCTTATTGGCACATGCCTAGTTACTAGGCTTTTCCAGTCAACCGACAAAATTTTGTGCTATTACCTTTAAGTTTTCAGATCTCAGGGAACTAAAATGATCTCAGCTGCCAGAGGATGGAAGTTGTGGAACTAAAAATCGATTAACAGGTTATTTTGCTTCTCACAAACTATTTTGCACTCAAACAATCAGAGTTAATTGATTCTGCCTGTTCTCATTACTTCTGGATGATCCCACTCAGTTTAAGAACAGCAGATTCCCAATACTGTGCAGGGACCTACAGGATGAGTTAAGGGTCAGGAATCAGCAGCTGGTGGCACCAAGTGAACCAATATCCATGGCCTGTCCCAGACCCTAGTTGCACTCAATGCACCAACACAGCCTTTCTTCGATTGGGCATTTGAAGATCAAGACCTCAGATCTGGTGCAAAACTCATAGTCCACAAGGCAGCAGTGATCCCTACCTTCCTGTTAACTTCAGAGACTTGGACTAGCTACGGCAGGCATCTCAAGGCACTCAATACCACCAATGCTGTCTGTGCAAAATCTTCTAAAATCGCTGGAAGAATGAGTGAACCAGTGTCCACATGCTGTCTCTGACCCCAGTTACACCCTGTCAGCTACGTTGGCAGGGCTATTTTGTTTGCGTGACTGACATTAGTATCATAATAAATAAACACTCTACTCCAAGCTCCGTCATGGGAGAAAGATTAAAAAATGTGCTTAAAACCTCCTTGAATAAATATGCAAGGCATAAAAGGATATGGTCCTAATGCTGGCAAATAGGATTAGTGTAGATGGGCAAAAAGGTTGGCATCGATGTAGTGGGCTGAAAAGCCCATATATGAGCTATACGTTTCTATGACTCTAAGAAATGCAACAACCACACCAGGCCTTGGTCCATGACTGCTCAAAGTAGAGGAGTGTTCAGAATGGAATTGAGAATCTCATGCCCATGCACCAGGGGCAAACAGAACCCTAGTGTAAGTGCAGAAGGAAAGCACCACCTCATAATTGATCCACGCACCTACTCCCCCAATCAGTCATCTGTGGAAGAACACAGCCTTCTGCCTTTCTTCTGTTCTAAGTGTGAATTGGTGTAAAGGTGAACCTTGGCCTCATCAGTCCCCTCAGAACCCATAAAGCTGCAGTGGAAGTAAGTCATCCTCAACCCTGAGAGACTGCCAAAGAGGAAGAAGAAGAGGGAGAGAGTCAGAGGTCCAAGTAGATGAGAAGCATTTCAAAAGAGCATGTGCAAGTCAGTTAGCTGAATGCTCTTGGAAAAGAGATGAGATAAAGCCAGATTGCCATGGTTATGAAAGAACCAATAAAAACAGCCTGAGCAATTCAGTGTTCAGCAGAAAATATTAAGTAATGGGAATAAACCTGCATATTTTTTTTGCTCTCTATAATGGGTGAATAATTTGTGATGTGAGCTTACACATGTCGGTAAAGTAAAACAGCTCACTGATTTGGTACTGGCTCATTTCATTAAGTTCTCACTGAGGAGGGGAATGAGCAGGAGTGTAGAGGACTCACCACAGTTTGAATGAGAAGGAATGTTGCAAATAAAAGAGCAGGAAGGAAGAAGTGCACCAGTGAAACAAGAAACAGCAGCAACGAATGGGAAATAAACACCACCGTGCCCTTGTTCAAGGAGAGAGTCCGTAAGGAGGTTCACAAAATACTGGGCTTACCAATTTATTAAGTCGATACTAATTCCACATTTAGAATTTAAGTTATCGACCAGAGGGATGTAAGTCAATAAATCGGTCAAGCTATCCAAATGCAAAGTTTAAAAGAAATCTTTGCATATTAATGTTGCCAGCTGTTCAGTCTATGGTACTGTAAACTGTGCTAATCCCAGTGCTTTCAATTCCATACATAAAACTAGAATTAAATAAAATATGGATCTGTTCGGATATTACAGAGCTTGAAAGCTCGGCAAAATATTACGAGTGAAGGATATGATTAAGGTTTTTTCCATTTAAGATTTTATAAGTAGATTAGGATGACTTAAAGGATTGGCTACTTGCTCAAAACTTGCAAGTGTCAAGCAGCTAACTTGCACCAAATGCCTGCTCTTCATTTAGCCCCTCACTGAAAATTAGGCCATTGTCCTGGTTTTGTTTCTTTTATACTTCTATATTTCTGTCGCTTCCAAGTGGCCATTCCTAACTGCGAACCTGTTGAGCATTAGCAGCTTTTTACCATCAGAAACGTTATTGGGAAATGAACCAACAGCACAATCATTAAGCACATGTGCCAGAGTCAATGGGTTGTGAACCTTCTCCACACTAGTCCAAAGGACAGTTGTAAACTCTCTCATCTAATATCAGAGACTCAAGATTGCATCTAGGTCATTCTTGATCTACTTGCATTAGTTTCACACTCAGAAGTGTAGTTACTCATTAAACCATTGGACGAGCTTCAATATTTCTAATTCCTATTGTATTAAGGTTACCCATAAGAGGATGTTAACTTGTATGGCAGTCTGGTTTTGCAAACCCTGGTCAAAAGATGGTGCATTGTATCGAGAAGGGATGGAAATAGAAAGTAAAAAACAACATATATCTCTTTCTACAACAGCTTCAATGCCCAACACTTTGATGTTTATTGGTGTAAATTTATTTTATTTTAGTGAAAACTGTTTTCTACAGGATTCGGCATTTGAAAAGAAGGATCTTCTTCACACCAGCTTATACCTAGGAACATAAAAACAGCAGAAGGCCACTTTTCCCATTTATCTTGTTCTGCTATTCAGATCATTGTTGTTCTGTGACCTGACAGTATACTTGACTTCACCTCCTATCTCTCAATACCCATGGTTAACAAATATCTGTGGCTCTCTGACTTAAAGTTATCAATTATACTTTGTGAAAGAGCATTCTGAACCTCTATTGCCATTCACATGTTAGGATGTCTCCTAACTTCACTCCTGAAAAGCCTGGCTCTGTTTATTAAGGCTCTGTCCCTTGGTCTTTGATTCTTCAACTGATAGAAATAGTTTCCTGCATTTGATTCTCCTCAAAACTTTGAAAACGTCGATGAAATAATCCCTTCCCATTCTAAAGCTCCAACTGTGGTCAAACTAGTGTTATACAGTTACACGTGACCTCCCTGCTCTTGTACTCTAAGCCTTGGCTATACCCCAAATGTCACCTTAATCATCTCTATCAGTCTTGCTGACTTCAGGGTTGTGTGGACCTGCACTCTCAGCTCCCTCTGTTCCTCTGCACTTCCTAATATTCAACCATCCATTGTGCATTCCCTTGCTCTGGCCATCCTCCTCAAAATCATTACCTCATATTTCTCCAGACTGAGGTCTTATCAGCCCATTGATACCTTCCTGCAGCTTGAACCTTTCTTCCTCACTATCAACTATACTGGTAATTTTGATATCATTGGTAAGTTCATCATGTTTCCCACTTTTACATCCAAGTCACAAATGCAAGGGACCCTGTACTATGTACCACAAAAGTGTAGTTATTCAGCCTCCAGTACATGTTGCTTTCTTCCATTGAACCAACTTAAATCCAACTTACCACTTCCTCTTGGACCTTTTCTTTCCTAATCAACCTCTCAGGTGGGTTTTTGTCAAATGTCTTGTCAAAAGCTGTGTTGACCACATCCAATATGTTACCCTCATCAGTCTTCATGTTACCTCTGCAAAAAAACTGGATATATTTAATCAGAACCAACCTTCCTTTAACGATGCCTTGTTGCATATTCTTGACTAACTTGTCCCTTAGTAAATACACATTTGTACATCAAAACGTTAGCCTGACAGGCAGGTAATTATTTTGATTATCCCCTTCCATTCTAAACAATCTTCCTGTCCTCCGACACCACACTGCACCTGGGGTGGATTGGAAGTGCTAGCCTGAGCTTTTAATATTTCCTTCCTTACTTCCTTTAAGACCCTGGCCTGGCATTTTATATACTTTAAACATGCCATCCTTCTCAGTATGTCCACTCTCTCTCTGTCTATCATTTCCAATGTTTACCTTTCTTTTTCCTTAATGCTGATGTCTATATTATCCCTCCCATTCATAAAAACAAAGTACTCACTTAGCCCTATAAACATATCCTCCTGATACACAGTACTGTGGTGGTATCTAACAGTGCTTCCACTTTCCTAATGTTTTCCTCTTTTCCATCAAGAATTTCTAAAGCATGTTTGAACTTTCTTTGATTTTGCCTGCAAAATATTTTTCATGCTCTTTTTGCCTTCCTAATTTCTCTCTTTTAAATTTCCCTTTGCATCTTGTGCACCTCTCTAGGATTGCTGCAGCGTGGATATCTCAGTATTTGTCATAAGCTGCTCCTCTTATGCCTTTTTCTACCCTGTGCGTTTCTTGGGTTCAGATCTGGGAACATATTTCAAATTGACGTATTGAGGACATATTTGGTCTGAGTCTTTGAATGCCTCCCCTTCTCTGAACTGTGTTATCTCAGCTGCCTCAACTTAGAAATTCTACCCTGATCTGTATTTGTCCCATTCCATAATTATGCTCAACCTCACTGAATTATGATCATTGCCCACAAAGTGCTCTTCCACTGCCACTCATTCCAATTCCCAGGTTATTCGAGTCTAGTATCTTCTGAGCTCTTGGTGAACTTGGTGCGTGTCGATTAAAAATGCTTCTTTGACTGCATTGTAAGAATTTGGCACCTTTTGTACATTTGTTCTTTTACTGTCTGAGTGGAATCCCTGCTACTGCTACTTCTCCTCAACCTACTATCCTCTCTCCTTGTCGATCTATCCTCTTCTCTCCCTCAACCTTTCCACCTCACTCTCCTCAGCACCTCTACATCTCCTCCTCCTCATCATCCACCACACCACTTTGCTTAATCCCTCCAACCCTTCTCCACCTCACTCCCCCACATCCTCCGACTCAACCTCTCCATATCACTCCTCCCCTCAACTACTCCACTTGCCTACGTATTTGTTTTTCTGTCTTTGATTGTTTGGAAGCCTCAGGAATCACCCGCTCATAATGTATTCACTCAATACAGTAATGGTGATCACAAACTCCTTCAAATTGCAGTCCACACATAGGTAAAGAAGGCATATGGCATGCTTGCCTTCATATTCGGGGCATTGAGTATAAGAATCAGGAAGTCATGTTGCATCTTTGGTTAGGCCACACTTGAAGTATTGTGTCCAGCTCTGGTCGCCCCGTTTCAGGAAGGGTGTGGAGGCTTTGGAAAGGGTATGGAAGAGGTTTACCAGGATGTTACCTGGATTACAGGGTATGAGCTATAAGGAGAGGTTGGTCAAACTTGGGTTGTTTTCTCTGGAGTGTCAGAGGCTGAGGGGAGACCTGATAGAAGTTTATAAAATTATGAGAGGCATAGACAAGGTAGACAGTCAGAATCATTTCCCCAGTGTAGAAATGTCAAATACTAGAGGGCATGCATTTAAGGTAAGAAGGGGAAAGTTCGAAGATGTGCGGGGCAAGTTTTTTTACACAGGTGCTTGGAATGAGCTGCTGAGGGAATTGGTGGAAGCAGATCAGATAGTGGTGTTTAAGAGACAGACAGACACATGAATATGCAGGCAATGGAGGGATGTGGATCACGTGCAGGCAGAAGAGATATAGTTTAATTCGGCATTGTGTTCAGCACAGACATTGTGGGCTGAAGGGCCAGTTCCTGTTATGTATTATCTCAATCTACATTATATATCTAACTTCTAGTTTGTTTAATGGTTATTAGTTCTTAACATGTTAACATGCATTAAGTTTTAAACTGCTGGAAAATTTTTAAATACTTACTGCCTAAGGAGTATTTGGAGGGAAAACACAACCACTCTTTCCCCACTGAATTCCCCATTCTGACCAAATTCTCAGGTTTGCATTCAATTATAAATATCTGGTTCTGAATATTCTGTGAAATGACTTGCTTTCTTATTAAATGAGAGTTTTCATCAAAATTTTGTCTCCTGGTTCATTCAGCAACAATCAAAATCTTCATTAATTTGACAGACAGCTCGATCAAATCAGAAAGCCATCCTGCTTGGAGAAAATGATTCACTTGACAACCAAACATCTGTGATCCTTCTAAACTTGGGACCAATCTTACTGACATTGCTCCGACACACAACTGGAGAACTACAATAGATTAATCCTCCATACATTTCAATGGAAATTATTGCATTACAAATCCTACTTTAAAATTGAATGTCTGCAGAGAAACCCTATATCTGCAGAGAAACCTTATAAAGTGCCAATCAGTAATGATTTTTTTTATCAAGGATGCAGAGAACAGTCTCGAGTGGATACATACACTATAAGCTTGTTATTGAAAGTCGTAGATCAAAATAATGCCACGATTATTGCTTGCTGTCTATTAAGTTAGTCAAACTCAGCCAGGAAAATGAAGGTAAATATGAATTTTTTAACTTATTCATTCAGAGGCTGTGGCTATGCCAACATTGATTGTTCATTCCTGATTTCCCTTGAACTGAGGCAGTTAAGGGTCAACAGGTTAGTGAGTTTGGGGTCACATATGGGCCAGACCAGGCAAGGATGACAGATTTCCTTCTGTGAAGGACGTTGATGCAACAGATGGGGTTTTATGACAGTCTGCTAGCTTCATGATTATTATTAATGAGACTGTTTTTTTATTACATTTCAAACTTATTTCATCACTTGTATTCAAATTCCTCAGCTGCCTTGGTGAGATCTCATGTCCCTGGATCAATGCTCCAGATCTCTGGCTACTAATTCAATAGCACAACCGCTATGCAATTGTACAAAGTAAAGCTTGCTTCCATGTGGCATTACTTGAAGATGTATTTGAGAAAGGGACAATGAGCAAGTGTGCATGAGATAATTCAAGAACCTTACCAACAATTCTTGAACCTACCATTGCCGTTGGTTGACCAAGACTAGAAATGCATCTTAACATCTCTCTCTATTTCATAAAAGATGAAAAGCCACAGATGAAAATCATCTGAAAAATTTTGCAGAAGAATAACATGACTTTAGAGAACAATGTTCTATTGCAAATGTTCTATGCTGGAATGGATATCAGAGCAGTGATATGAGATTGCTTACTTGCCCCTGGGAGATATTGATCTACTCATAGCAACACCTCATCTGAACCCTGTCAGTCAATTCTCTCGCTACAAGTATATCTTCCTGAAGTGTATTTTTCAGGGGAGTTAACATTGTGTCCACCTCAGTGACAACATGTCACTTGCCTTCCCCTCCGCATGCAACAAAGGAATTTAAGACTCAAATGCACAATAAAGAAACATGTATTACTTATTAACAAAGTTTAAACATCAGGAACTTCTTGGTTCTGGGATCAACTGTACAAACTCCAAATATCATCAAAAAAGAACTAAATTTAGGCATGATAGGACCATACATTCCTTTAAAAAGAAACCAGTTGTAGGATTCGGAATCATTCCACTGTTAATATACTTCTGCAACTATTTGGTATTGGTTTATTATTGTCACGTGTACCAAGGTACAATGAAAAATGCCTTGCATACTGTTTGTACAGATCAATTCATTACACAGTGCATTGAGGTAGTACAGGGTAAAAAAAAACAGAATTTAGAGTAAAGTCTCACAGCTACAGGGAAGTGCATTGCAGGTAGATAAGAAGGTGCAAAACCAAACTAAGATTAAAAAATTAAGGGCTGTTATTCCACATTGTGTTCTCAACAATTAGTACACTAGGTACCTGAATCTCAAAGCAGTGGATTCTGTCAGTAATGCCCATTCTCTCATTACTTTTTCCCATTTATCTCTGGAAGGCATGCAATGGTTGTAAAGAAGGAATTTGCATGGGTTTCCAGGCTCAAGTCAATTGACAATGGGACCCAGGGCTCTCATGTTACATTGCTTTATATTAGATCCAAAGAATAGAAAGAGAAGTGTGAAAAAAATCTCAGTGGGTTGTTTGGAGAGGTTTAAAAATGTTGGGATGATGGGAGAAGAAGTATTTAATAAACACGAATGCCCTATTAGCTCTTCAACATTCTTTATAAACCTCAATAAGAAACAAACACTTCTGCCAACCTATATTTGGATGGATCCCGAGTTCCATGGCCTATAAACAAACCAAGTCAGAGTGGAGAGCTCTCCCAACAATGCCAATCCTCAGGTTGCACCAGGACTATCTTTCAGGGGCTCCTGTAAATTCAGAGGAGACCCCATCAAGGGGTTGGAGGTCTCCATGTGCATCAGTTCCCCATCCTTCTCCAGTCCCACCTCCCACACAATCACTTACCTGATGAACTGGGAAGAGAAAAATACAAGCTATTACATTTGACAAGGATTTTAATTATTGTGAAAATTACAATAAACAAAACTTTGTTTCAAAAGAAAATACATTGAGTAAATAACTTAAAATCACAGAACAATAATCACTTGCATTTAGAACATCCTAAGACATTGCACAGGAGCATTATCAAACACCATTTAACTCTGTGCCAATAAGACAGTTCAGCAAAAGTGACAAGGTAGCATGCGAGGCGTATCAGAGGTGGTCACAAGACCAGAGTCCATCTGAAAGAGTTGCCAATGAGCTATGCATCATCCTTCATTCCCCAAACCACTGCAATCTTTTCTTTTCAGAATTAAGCATCTTAAACACATTCCCCCTTGATTTTGGCTTGTCTTTGTAACTAAAATAAATTGCAGCAATCTTAGAACAATAAGCCAGTAATTCCCAGGTCACCTCCATATCATTAGGCTATTGTGAGTGAGGGAGCATGACTGACTGCATGTGGCCATATCCTATAAGTTTTGAATATTTGCAAATATTAGACAGGACATGGTTTTGGACACTAAGCACAGGAAGTGCCCTGTGGTATCACGCTGTTGTCTGAGTTAAGGTGCAGTGGGCTCTGTCAGTGGTGTCAGCTCTCTCATTATTGTTTTCCCATTTATCTCTGGATGAAATTACCAGTTATTAAAGCAATACAAGTAAAATTCAAATTACTGAGGGATACCCTAGGGATTGAAATATTAGAATTAATATTAGGATTGTACATGTTTTTGCAGATGAATAAGTTGCAATTCATGCTCCATCTCATCTCTCTCAGGGCAAATCTCAGTTTCAAATGAGAGGCCATGATCCAGAATTCTTCGGCTGTAAACCATGGCTGTATTGCACTCATTAGGTGTGCTTTACAGGTGTGATTTTGTGTCGAATTTGGAATGCAAAATGCAGGTAAATTTATAGCTTGCAAAGACTACATTAGGAAGGGAATCAATCCATGCCTTTGCTCTCTCCTGCCAGAATTGTGAGGGGTAGGCAGCTAATGGCAGGTGGTCAACACATGGAATTTGTCATTCTTAATGTCAACTAGAATTCTTGACACATCAGTCCTTGTAGGCTTTACAAGCCGCAAACACCGCCTTACTCAAACCAACACTGTGCAGAAATTAATCAGCACATAACCTGCAAGAAATTGCTGATCCCACGGTTCAGCAATTGCAGATCCAGGCAGGGTAGTGTAGCAGTTAGCGTAACACTATTGCAGCGCCAGCAACCAGGAAGAAACCTCCCCTCCCTCAGTGTGGGCTTTTTAAGAGATAAGAGATATCTTTATTTGTCACATGTACATCGAAACAACAGTGAAATGTATCTATTGCATAGAGTGTTCTGGAGGCAGATTGCAAGAGTCACCACACTTCCGGCACCAACATAGCATGCCCACAACTTCCTAACCCGTACGTCTTCAGAATGTGGGAAGAAACCAGAGCACCCAGAGGAAACCCATGCAGACACAGGACGAATGTACAAACTCCTTACAGACAGTGGCGGGAATTGAACCCTGGTCACTGGTGCTGCAATAGCGTTACACTAACCGCTACACTACCCTGCCTAGATCCGCAATTGCTGAACCATGGGATCAGCAATTTCTTGCAGGTTATGTGCTGATTGACTTCTGCATAGTGTTGGTTTGAGTAAGGCGGTGTTTGTGGCTTGTAAAGCCTACAAGGACTGATGTGTCAAGAATTCCAGTTAACATTAAGGCCTCTGCAGTCCCCAGTTGTTCCTGGACATGGGTGCTTAGAGGATAACATGCCAAGGAGAATGAGAAGGAATACAGAGCAGGAAGAGAAACAAGGATTGAGTGCAAACCCAACTGACTCATCTAAAGCCATCAATAGATCCATGAATTTAGAGCTGGAAGAGAAAGGAGTGAGTGTAAAAGGGATACTCAGCAAGAAATTCTATCCATGCCCTCCAATGAAGAGCTGCCTACCTAATGCCATAGTCTTCTAGGTATCATAAAAATATTCTTGTTGCCTTGCTGTTATGGCAGTCTGTAGTTTGTGAGATGGCTACATGTTTTCAACGTTTCAGTGTTTCAGATTAGCTTCCTTGGCTATGAAGTTGTCTGTGTCTTCTTAAAAGGGATGCTAAAGGTGCTATACAAATCCATTTTCTTCTTTCTGTCAGTACAGGAATAGATGTGTAAACCAAAAGGAGCAACATACTTGAATCCAGGAAAATATTATACTTTAATGAAGTAAATCAGATGACTTGTTCTTCCTGAGTCACCGTTTCCCAGGGGCAGAGATTAACCAGATGGGCTTTGCACTTTTTTAATGCATGATTTCAGGTCAACATCTCAGTGAAGAGGAGCAGCCCCTGTGCCGCAAGTGCATGTTATTGCGTGCATTCTGAAAAAACTTATACCTAAGCTCTCTCGAGTAAGTGAAAACACTTTCTTTGGGAGGATAGCAAGAATTAATTCCCAGTGAATGAAAATTCAATTATTATAGACAGCTTTGTAACTTGATTTGTAGATATTTAAACAAAGAAATGGTTTTTGTGCTTCTCAAATAAAACATTCTATATTTGACAGATTGATTCCATTGGCTTTAGCTGTGCTCTGTATAGCATAGCATTCGTTGCATTCAACTGAGGCAAATTGGTAGCTAGTATGCAACTTAAGAGAAGGGATTGATTGAAAAACTATGAAATGAAAAGCGCTTGAATAATTGGCATAAAATAATAGATCAGATGTAACAATGATACCGAAAAGTTATTCATGGGTTCTTGGAGGTTGAAAATACTGATGCAAGTCAGTCACTTGGGTAGATTTGTATTGCGTCTTAGTGAAGTAACTATCTACATCTATTCTCCTGAACTGTCTGATTTGCTTGGGGTTGACATTTTTCTACAAAGTCCGGCTCTCTTAGCAGGTAAATAATGCCACATGCTCACATTAAATTAAGCCATTAATTGCTTTTAGTTTTTTTTAAATCAGCTGTTAGTGAAAGCAGAAAAGCACACTCAGTCACTGTTTCAGTGGCAGATCCTTCCAGCTATGTTGCATGAGCAGCAACAACAAGAGTGGTATTGAGGGCATTGCCAATGTGTCATGGGACCTGTGTGATAATCTCAGGGCCCGAGGACCTAACATAGAGTGTACCCCCACATTACAGAAGGGTTGCGTGCCTAGAAAATTGTCTATATTGTGGTTTTCCATGAGGTGAATCCTTTTTTTTGCCTATTGAATCCCATGTAGGAGATATGCCCCTACGGGAAGCTTTTCTCTCAACAGTAATAACCCCACGGGTGCAGTGTCTATTGGCAAGGTGCATTGAAGAAAAGAGAGGCTTTCGACACCAAAGGGTAGGGAACAGAAAGGGAGGGTAAGCAAGGCCAGGCGAGCTAACAGGCAGAAAGGAGCAAAAGATTGCATGAGACTGGGGATAGGGAGATTGGACGGGCTGATGGGAGGAGGAGATGGAGATGATGCATTTATAAATGGCGTTACACAAGGAACATAACTGCTGGTGAGGAAGTGTTACTCAGGTAAGGTTTATTCCCACAGGGAAAGTGTCTGGCCGAATTTCCAACAAAACCAAAATACTTCTGAAAATGTAATATTCACATTTTAACCTGTAAATCAATTATTTTTATTCAGGTAGCTCTAAAAAAGCAATACTGCAGGATTGAATTTCTCAAGCTATTTATCCTGCTTGCACTGCTCCATTCTTCCAGTAGGTGGACTGATCTGGAGTGATGAAGCTGGATACAAAACAATAATTTCTTTTAATTGAGTTAACAGCACAAATCCTATTTATTTATCTCACCTCAGTCCTTCCAGTAGTAAACCAAACTGCTTTCTACTAATTAGCAGGTTCAAGAGACTTGAACCAAATAACTGCCTACTCTGGATCTGATCGACTTGAATCTTGCAAACTCATAAATATCTTTCAACAGGTTTTCTGTTTTTTTTTATTCTCATTCAGTTGATTCCTAATACTGCCGCAGAAAAGGTGTTAGAAAGAGAGAGAGAAAGTGACTGACTAAGATGGAGATTGCACCCTTTCCTATTTGATGTAGACTTCAACATGAAGACAAACTCCAACCCAAGGGTGTGACTAAATGCTACAAATAAGTCAGATACACACGTAACTCAAGTATCAGAATATCAAGAAAAACACTAGTGAGAGTTAATTGACAAGCCATTCATCGCATGGTCCAGTGTTTCCAGAATATTACAATAAGACATGTTATCATATTTTGTGAGTCTGCTTTAATTTAAAGACATCACTTTAACATAAATTAAAGAAGGAATCTTTATCGGGAAAAAAAACAGATGAGCATCCTAAAACCCAGCAAATGAGTGCAAGCTGGCTGCAGGTTGGGTGATGATAACATCATCAACAAGTCCAAATCCATCAGTTGTACATGTTGCCTGCACTGGGCAAGTTAAGGCAAATTGTAGCCCATTTCCTCTCTCCCCTCCCAGAAGACTAACAATCTGGTGGTTGGTGCTGAGACCTTATTGATCTGTACAAGTCATGGCCTCCACCAGCCAACTATCAGACAAAGTGGGAATTCAAAAATTCTGAAAAATGTTGATTGCAAAGGGGAAAGGTTCTTTTTAAAAATAAACTCAGTCCAGAAATGGAAACTTAATGATATTAAGTTCACAGCCTCTCCCATTACAAGATACCTGAGTTTTCTGAGAGCAGCATCAGTGACCTGCACTGTTTCCTCCTCAGGTTTTCCCTATCAAGTTCCTGACAAAGAACCTGAATGTAGAATTAGAAGATGGATTAACAAGGGAGCAAGTAAATCTTGGACCCCACTGGGTAAAACATTTATCATTGCAACAGGTGGCTTCAACTGAAAAGACCACAAAGCTATTGCAGCTTTATGAGACACTTAGCATCAGCTGCTCTCACGGCACTTTTGAGTGATTTCTGCATGTATCAGGAAGCTGGGTCACTTGAAGTGCAGACACTCATAAATCAACAATGGAAGAGATGCATGCCACAGTCACTGGCATGGCGCTGATCCAAATGTGCAGACAGCAACAGTGCACACGCAATGTATGATCAAGGACTTAATTAGCATTGTATCATCACTCCTGGAACACAATCAAGCTTCCAAGAGAGATGAAAAATGCCACTAACACGACTTCAAATAGAATGTCATGTCCAGCATATCTTTATTTATAAGATCTTTCTTTTTTTAGGCTTCGCAGACCAATTTTCTGAATTTGTTACAACAACTCTTAATTCTTTCTCTGCAAACTTCCCTTTTGCAAGTTCTTTTATATTTGGAACAGAACTAATTGTGAGGGAACAGCAGCCTCTTTGAGCCCTCTTGCTACTCTGCAAGAGTCAGACCAAGAGCAGATACACTGATGGGCTTTTGTGTCTGTATCTGACTGCACTCCAGAAGGAGTTTGGGCAGTAGAAGGGTGTATTTGGTGGGGGGGGGGTGGGGGGGGGGGTGTTGCAGGCACATTAGACTGGCTCTGGTCCAAGGCAGCATAACATTCACCCAATGAAAACTGAACCTTGGCAGGTCTGCTGTCTTTTCAGATACTGCAACCTTCATGAAGGAGAATTGAAGTGCACAACTAGCTCTGTCATACCTAGCCCAAGCAGAAGAGCTGAAAGAAATGTTGACAGCTGGATTACAGCTACAAGAATCCAAAAGCAAAACACGTCAGAAACTGGAAATCCAAAATAAAAACAGAACATGCTGGAAATATTCAGCAGATCAGGCAACATCCGTGAAGAAAGAACCAGAATTAGTGTTTCAGAACTCATTATATCAGATGAAGGGTTGTCGACCACTCAGGCTGACATGTTGACTGTTTCCACCATTTTTTTATTTTGAGTGAAAAAAGCTATCTGGTAAATCGTAAGAGTACAACTTACTTTGGCTTCAATGAAGATTTACAAAAATAAAAGCAAATGATCAACATCCTGTGAACTGGCTGCAGTTATAGCAAAATCAGCTTTTGTGGTTTTGTAAATTAAAAACCTTTCATCCCCTTAAATACATTTCATCATTCAATTAACTTACATCGGCCTGTAGCTTCATCTGCTGTAACCTTTAATATTTTTGTCAACATCTGTCTTTGAACTATTCAGAAGACTTAATAGCAACAGCAGTTGGCTGGTGTACTACGTCAACCTGTGATTGTGGAAGGAACTATATAAATGTAAGCCTTTCTTTCTGTCCTTCACTCCATTGTAAGATTAACTAATTAAGGAACATAGTGATAACATCCATTGATAAGAACTTTTATACATAGAACATCGCAAGAGCTGGAATCGACGTGAGGTTAGGCCACTTCTCTTCTCCAGAGAGCAATGAGACTCCGGAGTGCTTTGCCAGTGACAGGTGCATCTTCTCTCCATGGGTTCCAAGTGGAACTGATTCTTCTGACTGATTGCTGGGGTAAGGTTGATTTGGAATCCAATAGGATCAGAAGTCAAAGGGAGTGGTGTGTTAAGGGGAACGGCAGATCAGTACTTGGGTGGTATTTGTAATGGGAATATACTGTTAAAACAGTATTAAGTTGTCATGCTCTGTGAGTCTTGATCAGTTTTACCCCACCAAGATAAGTTCAGGTTGATATCAGGAGAAGTATAGGTTAGCCTGCACACGAGGAACTGGTGAGCCCTTCACAAAACCTTAACCATAACAGCTCCAGAATATGACAGTATGAGGCCTTGTAATATTTTGTGGTTCTGTTTCATTTGAAATCAGTACTTGAACATAAACTAATTATCAAATGCTTCCATGGAAATCATGAAAGTGTATCTGTTTCATCCTTGAATGACTCAGCATCCAATGTGGACACACACATGTGCTCTTCCAAAAGTTAACAATTTTAAATTCCAGTGTGTGCATCCGAGTTCATCTGTAATCAGCTGGGACCATAGTCACTGCCTCTATACTGAAACAAACTTATGCTCTGAAATTTCACAACAGATATTCTATGCATTGTTAAGACTTGACCTGGCAAGAAATGCACTGTGTCTGAAGTGGTGGAAATCCTGAAAGTACTTAGGAGGTCAGGCAGCGTCTGCAAAGAAATTAAATAAATCAGCATTTATTTCCCATTCTGGAGACTCTTGGTAATTTTTTTGTGGCTTCCTTTCCAAATGCCGACTCCCACAGACTGAGATGGACTTTTGCTTTGTGAAGTTGTAGTCAATGGCTGAAAATGCATGAGTTACCCATTCCACATTTTTACTTCTGCTGAAGACAATTGTAAATTGAAGAAAATAGATGCAGAATTTCTTCTTCAGGAATTCATCCAATTTATACACTGTTATAGACACGGTGATGACCAAAACTTCAGGAAAATGAAACTTACTTAATTGGGATCTTGAGCAAAAGTTGAATGAGAAAGCTGGTGTGCAATTCGGTGAATGCTGGATACCCAAGCATTTGCAGGTTCATTTAATATCCTTACTTCTGCCTGTAACATCATTAATAAAGGAGATACACAGGCTGTGTGTGTGATGTTCATCTGTTGCACAGAGGAATTGTTCAGGTCAGAGGTTAAAAATAGTTGTTGTTGTAATTTATTCAAAATAATGCAGTGAATCAGGAATTTACAAACAGGTCACATATCTAAGGTCATGGTTTACCCAACGATGCAGTTAGGCAGAGCAACCCATGTGCCCTGATTCTAAATAAAGAAATAATGTGTGCCCAGGAGCATATGGGACTCAGCCAGTCACTTACATTTACCACCACTGTCTCTACCTTTGTTATTCTAAAAATGTCTTCTTATGTAACCAAAGTTTAAGATTCCCAAAAGATTAACCAATGCATTCTGTAGATTAAAAAGTTTTCTGAACTAATGGTTTAAGTCCTAACTGCTACCTGTACAGCAAGAAATGGTAGACAAACCATCCTGAATTGCTTTCTCTATTACAATAAAGTAACAAAGGCTGGTGAATTCCTCATAACCACAAATGATGTGTGAGATCGCTAAGCTGTGCGAAAAACCAATGGAGAACGGAACTCAAGGGGGAAAATAGGAGGTCATCAAATCCACATCTGAGAAAGAAAGATCCAAACACTCGTGGCGACACTTGTAGGCTACTCCCAAAACACTCTACGCAAAAGATGTACTTCACTGTGTGTTTCGATGTACATGTGACTGATAAATATATCTTATCTTATTTCTTAGTGGCAAGAGAAGGATAGCTATGGGTGAAGATGAAGGGCCTCAACCTGAAATGTCAACTGTCCATTTCCCTCCACAGATGCTGCTTGACCTGCTGAGTTTCTCCAGCAATTTGTCTGTTGCTCCAGATTCCACCATCTGCATTTTATTGTGTCTCCAAGGAGCAAAGGGTATTAGGTATTCAGGAATATCAAAAAGTTCAAGGTGCACACAATACTAACTAATTAAATTGGCCCAGGGAATGCTAAATAAAAGTAGAACATGCTAGAAATACTCAATGGATCTGGCAGTATCTGTGGAAAGACGAACAGAATCAATGTTTCAAGTTGGCGAATTTTCATTAAAACTGGGTAAAGTTAAAGATAAAAAAAAACTTTTGAAGTTGCAGAGGAAGAAACATGGAGCAGAGAGGGAAGGTCTGCGATACGGAGAGACTGAGTAACACAGTCTGCACTGGTGCCAACTGACAGAACGTGGTAAACATTGGTGGGTAAGGTCTGTCTGGAGCAGGTGTAAATAGAAGATAAATAAAATCATAAATTACCAGAGGATGGGAGCGGAAAAAAACTGACTGCTGGAAACGTGAGTTAGAAGAATGCAATGGGTAATGATCTGAAATTGTTGAATTCAGAGGCCTTTAGGTGCCAAGTTAGAGGATAAGGTTGCGTTCACTGAGCTTACGTTTAGTTTCATTGGTCTAGTGCAGAAGAGTGAAGACAGAGAGTCAGAGTGGAATTGGGGTGGAAGATTAAGGCAACAGGCAATTGAATGCTTGGGGATTACCCCAGTGGTCTGAGCTTCCAGTTATCAGTCTCTTTGTTATTTCCAGTGTCTCCTGTATTATGTTTTTGGCTCATGGAATGTTAATTTTTATCTCAAATGTATTGGGAATTCACAAAAGAAGATGCAATACTTTGGATACACCACATCTGTATGACAAACCACATCTGGGAACAAACCTTGGAAAGGAGGGGGTACAGCATGTGTACATCAGAATGGTATCACAGCTTAAAGGGTTAAATTATGAGGCAGTTTGGCTGATAATCTCTTGTGTTTGGATGGTTCAGAGGAATTTAACAAAATGAGCAGATTTATTAGGGTGCATACAAAGTGGAAAAGCCAAATCAAAAGGGCACAACCTTGAAAATAGAAAATATTTGGAAGTGAAATCAGGAAGTTGATTTCATTTAAACGGCAGTGGTGATCTGAGATTGAAAAGGCAGCACTGATTTCACTGGAGCTGAAACTGCAGGGGTGAATATAATCAGTGGCCAATAATTTTACACCACGCTTTAAGAGCCTCAGCCTCAGTAAGGAATGGCACGGTAGTGTAGCAGTTAGTGTAACGTTATTACAGCACCAGCGACCTGGATTCAATTCCAGCCGCTGTCTGTAAGGAGTTTGTGCGTTCTCCCCGTGTCTGCCTGAGTTTCCTCCGGGTGCTCCGGTTTCCTCCCACATTCCAAAGACGTACGGGTTAGGAAGTTGTGGGCATGCTATGTTGGCACCGGAAGTGTGGCAACACTTGTGGGCTGCCCCCAGGACACCCTACGCAAAAGATGTATTTCACTGTGTGTTTCGATTTACATGTGACTAATAAAGATATATTATCTCTTAACTCTCCCTCAGGTAGTGGGAAACAGTTAATGGCTCAAATGAGCAAAAATGGTACTTTATTAAGCAAAAGAAAAGCTTAACACGAGGAACGGTATACTTGCTGTGAATTAATTCCTGACATGTAAGCTAGTGTTATCCAGTTGTGCACTGAAACCTTTGCTCCAACATGCAGAGAGCAGTTGGTCTCAAATCACAATTCTTCAAGTGGTACCAACCATATATTATATCCCTCCTTTAATAATGAAAACAATGGCAAGAAGAAAATAAAATCCCATCCAAAATAGCTGTCTAGTTTCTGTGTGATTTACTTTTGCACAGAGTCCTTCGGATACTGGGTTGATGGATTGTCCTTCCAGATTGGGCCAACAAAGGTCCCTCTAATCTGGTACATTCTCCTCTGTCATGAACGGAAATGATCTAGAGTGTTGTCTATGTCATGTCACCACTGCCTCTTGCTATATCTGATGTGAGCTTCATCCTCAATATTTCTTCAAGGCTTAGTTGTGCTAGGTCTTTGACACCTCTGTGGTAGTAATGTGCCTGTCTTCTTTTCACTGCCACAAGTTGTCTTCCTGCAACAGGTTTTGCACTCCTGTTTTCCCTATTTTGTAAATTGCATCTGTATATTCATCTGTGAATTGCACAATTGAAGAGATTGCTTGTATTTACACACTCTCTAAACCGGTCATGATTTTATACACCTCTTTCAAATCTCCTCTTAACCACATTGCTCCAAGGAGGAAAACCCCAGCTCTAAACTTACAGCTGAAATCCCTCATCCCTGAAACCATTCTAGAAGATCTTTTATATGTAACTCGGTCAACAAGTTTGCAGATGACACCACTGTAGTGGGTCAAATCTCAAATAACTATGAGTCAGAGTTACAGGAAGGAGATAGAGAGCCTTGTGGCATGGTGTCATGACAACAACCTTTCCCTCAATGTCAGCAAAAGAAAAGAGCTGGTCATTGACTTCAGGAAGGAGAGCAGTGCACATGCTCCTGTTTATATCAAAGGTGCTGAGGTCAAGAGGTTTGAGAGCTTCAAGTTCCGAGGAGTGAACATCACCAATAGCCTGTCCTGGTCGTACCACGTAGACGCCAGGGCCAAGAAAGCTCACCAGCACCTCTACTTTCTCAAGAGGCTAAGGAAATTTGGCATGTCCCTGTTGACTGTCATCAATTTTTATTGATATGCCATAGGAAACATCCTATCTGGAGGATTCACAGCTTGGTACGGCAACTGTTCTGCCCAAAACACCAAGAAACTGTATAGTTGTGGACACAGCTCAGCACATCATGGAAACCAGCCTCCCCTCCATGGACTCTGTCAAACACTTCTTGGTGCCTTGGAAAAGCAACCAACATAATCAAGGACTCCACCCACCCTGGACATCCTCTCTTCTCCCCCCTTCCATCAGGCAGAAGATACAAAAGCCTGAAATAACATACCATCAGGCTCAAGGACAGCTTCTATCTTGCTGTTATAAGATGGTTGAATGGTCCCCTTGTACAATGAGATGGACTCTTGACCTCACAATCTACCTCATTGTGGTCTTGCACCTTATTGTCTGCCTGTATTGTACTTTCTCAATTACCATAGAACCATAGAACACTACAGCACAGAAAACAGGCTATTCGGCCCTTCTAGTCTGTGCTGAAACGTTATTCCACTAGTCCCATTTACCTGCACCCAGTCCATGATCCTCCAGACCTCTCCCATCCATGTGTCTATCCAATTTATTCTTAAAACTCAAGAGTGAGCCCGCATTTACTACATCAGATGGCAGCCCGTTACTGTAACACTTTATTCAGCATCCTGTTATTGTTTCCCTTGTACTACCTCAATGTACCAATGTGATGAAGTGATCTGGATGGATGGAATGCTAAACAAAGTTTGTCACTGTACCTCAGTATATGTGACAATAATAAACCAATTTACCAATTTACATGTCCTTCCAGAGTGTGGTGGCCAGAATTGAATACATTTCTCCAACTGTGGCTTAAACAATGTTTTACACAGGTTCAACATAACTTCCTTGCTGTTGTATTCCATGCCTCTTTTAAAACTCACGGAATTCCACATATTTTGTTGACCACTCTAACATGACCTGCTGTTTTTATGCTTCCTTTTGTTCCTCCACATCCCTTGTATGGGTACCAATTAGTTTATATTCCCTTTTCTTTTTCTGCCTAAGTCCATCCTTCTACACTGCTCTTTACTAAACTTCATTTGCCACTTGTCTGCCCACTCAGCCAGGCTGACAACCTCTTCTTGTAGTGATGGTGTCAGACAAAAAAAAAGTGGTAATGGGACCAGCTGAGATACAAATGATGGGAACTCTCCCCATCAAACTGCTTGAGGCAATTGACATTCTGAAACTTCTTTTTTAGATTAAAAACAAGAAGCAATTAGGAGCATCAATAGGAACTGAATTGAAGGTGGTCAAAAATCTAACCTAGGGGTGGCACCAGGCCACCATGCCTCTCTCTGAGACTGTGCAGGTTTCCTCCAGGTGCTCTCATTTCCTCTCATATTCCAAAGTCACGTCGGTTGGTGGGTTAATTGGCCACTGTAAATTGTCCCCGGTATATGGGTGAGTGGTAGAATCTGGGGGGGAGTTGACAACAATGTGGGTAAAATAAATTGGTGGTTGATGGTCGGCACCAACTTGGTGGGCCGAATGGCCTGTTTCCATGCTATATTACACTGAGGCTCCAGAGGTTGAATGATCTTGTGTTCTAGTATTACAAGTATTGGATAGAATGAATGTGACTATAATTATATTTTTGTTATCTTGGAAGCATGAGCTCAGAAAAGGACCTAGTGGATTATAGAACCTCTTGCTAATTAACACTCTGTGCCTGACGGACTAAAGTTACCATCATCCCCAACCTATTGATTCCCACTTAAAGTGGATGGTTTGTTCCCTTTTGTTCCAGTAGCCTTGTATCAAATTCAGGCAGAAATATTTGAAGGCTTTTACTCACAGTTACTGTACACTGTAAGTGAAGCAGAGCATTTGTAGTCTGCTTAAACTGGTGTTAGTGTCCTAGAAACAGAAAGGAAATCAAAGCCTGAATCACAACTCAAGTGTCACAGAAAGCCCTGCCAGAGAATGTACTCATAAAGAATTGGAATGAGGACAAGAAGAGGTGATATCTCCAAAATATTCTGCTTGCCCTCACTGCTTAGACTCCCTGAGGTACTAGTAATAGGATCCTCAAGAAATAAAGAGAAATATCACATATTCTTAAGAATTGAAATTATCAATAGCCTCTCATTCTCCTTTTATCCCTCTTGTTCAAATCTATACCAGTTCTATTGCCAAAACACCTGCACATGCACCCAAACATTCTCCATCCATTGAAATCCATTAAACCTTCATGCCTTATTCCCCTTCTCCCTTACTTCTGCTTACTGCCCCTCTGTGAAGTGTAATGGGACATCAGTGAAATTTACCCCATGAAATAAATTGAAAGAATTAAGTCGATATTAAAAGAGTCTTTAGGTGATGGGTCTTTTTCAACACATGACGATAACATTGGATATGCTGTGTTTACCTTATTATTCTTTCAGTTCTCTATAAAAGATATCTCTATTACATCTGAATGAAAATTTGATATTTTATTCAAATAGTGAAGGAAATCAAGAAAAAAATGTTTAAAACACCCTAGACTAGTTTAAGAAAAGGTAAGAATCTGACTTAAAGTGAGGTTCTGTACTTAAGATTATGAAAGACATGTTAAAATTGTGTTGATAGTGAAAAGAGCATATCATTTAACATAGAACAGTACAGCATAGTACAGGCCCTTTATCCTACGATGTTGTGCCGACCTATATAAACCTACTCCATAATCAATCTAACCCTTCCCTCCTACACAGCCCGTAACCCTCCATTTTTCTTACATCCATGTGCCTATCTAAGCATCTTTTAAATGTCCCTATTGTATCAGGCTCTATCACCACCCCTGGCAGTGTGTTCCAGGCACCCACCACTCTCTGTGTAAAAAATCCTACCTCTGACATCTCTCCTAAACTGATGTCCTCTGGTATTGGCCATTGCCACCCTGGGGAAAAGGTGCTGGATATCCACTCTATCTCTGCCCCTCGTAATCTTATACACTTCTATGAAGTCACCTCTCACCCTGCATCGCTCCAAAGAGAAAATCCCCAGTTCACTCAACTGTTTCTCACAAGACATGTTCTCTAATCCAGGTAGCATCTTGGTAAATCTCCTCTGTACCCTCTCTAAAGCTTCCACATCCTTTCTATAATGAGGCAACCAGAACTGAACACAATACTCTAAGTGTGGTCCAACCAGAGTTTTATAGAGCTGCAACATTACCTCACAGCTCTTGAACTCAATCCCCTGACTAATGAAGGCCAACACACCATACACCTTCTTAACGACCCTAACAACTTGTGCGGCAACTTTGACGGATCTATGGACTTGGAACCCAAGATCCCTCCGTTCCTCCACACTGCTAAGAATCCTGCCATTAGTCTTGTACTCTGCTTTCAAGTTTGTTCTTCCAAAATGTATCACTTCACAGTTTTCGGGATTGAACTCCATCTGCCACTTCTTCACCTAACTCTGCATCCTGTCTATATCCCATTGTAACCTATGACAACCTTCTACACTATCCACAACACCTCCAACCTTTGTGTCATCTGCAAATTTACGAGCCTATCCCTCCACCTCCTCATTCAAGTCATTTATAAAAATCACAAAGAGCAGAGGTCCCAGAACAGATCCCTGCGGAACCCCACTGGTCACCGTCCTCCATGTAGAATACTCTCCATCTATTACCACCCTCTGCCTTCTGTGGGCAAGTCAATTCCAAATCCACACAGTCATTTTTTCACAAAATATGAACAGTCTGTTGCAGCTATGCTTCAGATTCTTCATTCTTAGACTTATTGTTGACCATATTTCATTGATTTTCCATCATCTTTTTTCATTGTCATAGAGTCATCAAGTTGTACAGCACGGAGAAAGGCCCTTCGGCCCATACTTGTCCTTGCCGACCAAGATGTATATTCAAGCTAATCCCATTTCCCAGCACTTGGCCCATATCCCTCTAAACTCTTGTCATCCACGTGCCTGTCCCCATACTTCTTAAATGTATCTAATGTACCTGCCTCAACCACTTCCTCTGGCACCTGGTTCCATATATCTACCACCCACTGTTTAAAAAAAGTTGCCTCTCAGGTTCTTATTAAACCTTTCACCACTCAGCTTAAAACTATACCCTCTGGTTTTCGATTCCTCAACCCTGGAAAAAAGACCGTTCACTCTATCTCTGCTGCTCATGATTTTATATACATCACTGCAAGAAACTGCAGAGAGTTGTGGACACAGCCCAGTGCATCACGGACACCAGCCTCCCCTCCTTGGATTCTGTCTTTACTTCTCGTTGTCTTGGTGAAGCAGCCAGCATAATCAAAGACCCCACCCACCCGGGACATTCTCTCTTCTCTCCTCTTCCATCAGGTAGAAGATACAGGAGCCTGAGGGCACGTACCACCAGACTTAAGGACAGCTTCTACCCCACTGTGATATGACTATTGAATGGTTTCCTTATACAATGAATGGACTATGACCTCACGATCTACCTTGTTGTGACCTTGCACCTTATTGCACTGCACTTTCTCTGTAGCTGTGACACTTTACTCTGTACTGTAATTGCTTTTACCTGTACTACCTCAATGCACTCTATAACTCAATGTAACGGCACTGTGTGATGAATTGACCTGTACGATCGGTTTGCAAGACAAGTTTTTCACTGTACCTCAGTACAAGTGACAATAATAAACCAATACCAATACCAATACCAATACCAATACCAACCCTCAGTCTCCTATGTTCCAAGCAGTAAAAGCCCAGCCTGTCTAACCTCTCCATATAACTCAGTTCCCTCGAGTCCTGGCAACACCCTTGTAAATCTTTTTTGCACTCTTTCCAGTTTAATCACATCCTTCCCATAACAGGGTGACCAAAACTGAACATTGTCGGTCAAGATCTCTCCTTATCTTTCACTTTCTCTCTTCCTTTCATTACTTCTTTTCACCGTAGCATGCTCAAGCCGATTCCACTAACATTTCCAGTAGGTGGTGTGATGGCGGTCATGTTTGCGTGCCTTGATTGCAGTATGACAGGATGTGGCCCTATAACTAACATGCTGTTTTTCCAGCAGGATGAAATGCAGATTGTTTTACATGAATAAAGTCTCAAGGTTTTACCAAATCTGAGAAATTATCATGAAGAGGAACATTTGACCAGACTTGAACACAATGATACAATGTCTAAATTCAAATCAGTCTGCCTGATGACTGAACTAAAAAAGAAATTGATCCATTTGCCATCTTGGTCAAAACTACCAACTTAGTGAAAAACTACAGATGGTGGAAATCTGAGCTAAAAACAAAAGATATTGGAAACAAACAGCTGGTCGGGCAGCAACTGAGGAGAGAGAAACTGTATTAATGCTGAAATGTTAACAGTTTCTCTTTCCACATGCTGTCTGGTCTGCTGAATGTTTCCAGCATTTTGTGTTTTTACCACAACTTTGTGGCTGATTAGCCGTGATGTTCCCACACTTTCTGAATGGCAAGACTATTTTACTTGACTGACGCTACATTGTATCATTCAATTGGTGACATTTTAATCCACGATATTGAGAGCAGTCAGTTCTTTCCATTCTACAGGTGGGCCCTTGACTTAATCTGAAAGATGACACATCTGAAAGTGCGGCAATGGCAATCAATTGAAAGTAATATATGCAACCCAGGATATTTCTAATGATGTGCACAAAACTTCATCCTTCTCTATAGTGTATGCATTCTTCTGTGGATTCCAAGAACTATGCATAATAAGCACCTTACTGCATTCGTAAGCTGCAATTGTTAGCATGCTACAAACAACCAAGAACATTGGATTACTCAGTGGTTGCTCATAAACACTATAATAGATAGCTGGATGCCTTCAATATCATTTAAATAGAAATTATATCAGGTCACCCACAGATGCCTCAATGAGCTATTTATGCCAACCCACATCAGCAGTCTGTCAAAGCTGTCAAGACAAATGTCCATTATTCTTATTAACACTAAGCACTCCCACTTGATCAAGTTACAGTCAGTGGCCATTTGAGAAAAGCTAACGGTTTCCTCCAAATCAACCTGCAAATATCCTGCAAGCACCCTGATCATCAATCACGTTCACCAATAGCACACATTTGCGCAGATCGCAAGTCACTGTGCTTGGATTAGATCCAAGCTGATGTCACTGCAGTCAATGACTACAGAAAGTTTATCTCACTGGTTCCTTAAACACATGTCTAAGATGGCATAGCAAAATTATATTATAAGAATCAAATGCAGCCTGTTTATTTTATTTATCCAGATTTTCAATACATTTTTCCTCATTTTTATGTTTTTAGAAAGTCATATAGACTGTCTAAATGTCCTCCCTACCTGGAATGCATCTGAGATTAGATTCTAGCAGTGTTGGGACTTGTGGGTGTTGAACCCGTGGGTGTTGAACCCATGGGTGTTAACATTTCTGGGTGTTGAGTTGCATCTATCCAATCAGTAACTC
Source organism: Pristis pectinata (assembly GCF_009764475.1). Classification (NCBI taxonomy): domain Eukaryota; kingdom Metazoa; phylum Chordata; class Chondrichthyes; order Rhinopristiformes; family Pristidae; genus Pristis; species Pristis pectinata. The sequence goes on from NC_067422.1 coordinate 32,417,694, forward strand.
CATTGCTGTTACCAACTTGCAGAATGGCTCACTTAAAATAATATCTGTTCAGCCTAAAATAGCTGTGGTCAATTAAACTGCTATTTAACTTGAGTGGAGATGAAAATCACTTAATGTTCCAAGTCATGTTTAAGTCCCAAGTGTTCCCAATTATTCTTCTCTTTTAACAGTCAGCCACTATAATCACTAGTCTTGCCTCCTGCCCAGCATAAGTGACTACACATTCCATATGTCCTAATGTTCTCAGGTTCTCAACAGAGTATCTTCTTAATTTGTTGGTGCATCTCATTGATGGTGCTTGAATTAACTTCTAATTTTAAGCATTTATTTCCATGATGGAATAACCTGCAGTTGTATTATTATTCATGTCAATCTCTCAATTATTGATCATTAATTTTGAAATCACTTTTGTTTGTTTATCATGGCTAGAGGCATTAGAGTATTCAAAGTGAGTTCCCCACATTAGTTGTGTAAATCTCCTACGGTTTTCTATGGTAATTATTTCCCTTCCAATGGGGCTCTGCTTGATTGTCATTGTTCTGGTTTGTGGTCTGCCTAGCCTTGCATGCCTTTGCTTGTAACGATCAAATGAGTTTGCAGTTCTAAATTGACAGGCTGAACTGAATAGTTCCCCTGACAACCAGAGCAGGGTTTCCTTCCAAAGCCAGTTGTCAAGCCACTTGTGCTCATGGTATTGGAGCTCCTGCCATTTCTTCTCCCATTGGTCTCTGTCTCAAGAAGGTAACATGCATCATCAATGATCCCCGCCATCCGGGCCATGCCACCTTCTTGCAGTTACCATCGGGCAGGAAGTACAGAACCCTGAAGTCCCACACCACTAGGTCAACAACAGCTACCCTTCAACCATTCAGTTCTTGACCAACGATCAAAACCCTAATCACTACTGTTTAGCAACATTATGACCACTTTGATCACTTTGTACTAAAATGGACTTTATTTTTTGTTCTACTTGTGTTCTTTCTTGTAAAAATTGTGTATAATTTATGTTTAATTTATGTTTTTCTTCTGAATGCTGTTTATATGATGCTATGTGCCTGTGATGCTGCTGCAAGTTAAGTTTTTCATTGCACCTGTGCACACACGTACTTGTGCATATGACAATAAACTCGACTTTGACTTCGACTTTGGTCCCCATGCTGTGTTCACACTGGTGTTTTGGGCTGGCGGGAAGTCATGTATTGTTAGAAGCTGTTTCCCCCAGGTATGGCTATCTTACTTTTCTATTGAAATGTTAGATTTTGCATATATACTAAATTGGACTGGAAATGTTCACCCATGTCCAAATGTAAACCTATCTCACAATGTGCAATCCAAAATGTGCACAACATTTACAATACCTCAACAGGTTTTCCAGGACATTTATGCTATTCATTTCGCCTGATCTTTAATTATTGCTCATGAATTTATCACTCTATATGATTCCTGATGGCATTAGGCTGTGTTTTTGCAAGTTCTCTATGACTTCATTAAATGGGATGTTGATCCTTCTACAGGTTACCTGTTGATTTGCCAGCATCACTGGAACCATTTCTGTCAGTAAGATTGCCCTCTTGCACTCATATATTGACCCCCACAAGCATCTTAGCTCTCGATCTCTACTGCAGTAATGTTATTCAGCAAAAAGTACACCTCTACCTTTTTGCTGTGTAAATTGAAAGGCTCCTATGCTCTCTCATATCTCTGAGACTTCTGATCTGGGCCTGCCTGGTTATTTTGTTCTGACAGTTTCAAATCTAGTAATTTACTTACAATCAATTTTGCATGTTTTTCTTTCCTTATATCCAGGTCCATACCTCAACTTGCTCTAACTAACTGTTAGTTTCCCTGCTAACACAGAACTTCATTACCATTAACAGCTGTGATTCTTTGCAATTCCGTCCTTGTTGTCAGTGTGGATTAAGTGTTTGTTATGGATTCCAAACATCCAATAAAGTCCATTTGCAGAGAGGGCAGACAAATACACAAGGCACATGGAACTCAAAACAAGTTGTGCCTTTTTACTCAGGAGCTCCTCACAGACTCCCTGAGAACTTTCAATAAACGGTCAAGAGAGCAATTAGCCATATGACACAATCCTTAAAGAAGTAACAAAATGAAAGCAACCATTGTTTACGATCTGTATTACATATATTGCACACTATATCTAACACTTTAAGTATGATCCCCCTCCTTCACCAGTATGATGTGACCACAATGTCTATACCTGCATCAATCTGGTAAATCAATTTTTAACAGTGATAGGTAAATTCAACAGCATGTCACGGAGACCAGCTGCGCTTTCATAGTTTCTGTCTACACTTCTCGCTATCTGGGTAAAGAAGTCAAGATAATCAAAGACCCACCCACTCCAGACATTTTCTCTTCTCCCCCTCCCGTCAGGCAGAATATACAAAAGCCTGACAGCATGTACTACCAGGCTTGACAGACTATTGAACGGTCCCCTAGTACGATAAATGGACTCTTGACCTCACAATCTACCTTGTTATGGCTTTTCACCTTATTGTCTGCACATCCTCTGTAACTGTAACACTTCATTCTGCATTCTGCTATTGTTTTCCTTGTACTACCTGAATGCACTGATGTGATGAAATGATCTGTATGGATGGCATGCAAAACAAAGTTTTTCACTGTACCTCGGTACATGTGATAAACCAATTTACCAAAATCTTAGAAATCCATACATAAGAAAATAATATGTGTATCTTCACTACATAGAAGGTGGGTCCTTGATGCCTTCTTGAGCAAAAGATGCTGACCTTGCCAGCCATAGTCATATTCTGTGAACAAATTAAAAGGAAGCACAAAAACTGCGGTAATAACTAGACAATGTTTAATGATGTTGGTTAAGGGATAAATATTGGCTATGACGCAGTGAAGAGCTTCACTTTTCCTTGGGGTGAGCAAGCAGATGGGTCCTTGACTTAATCTGAAAAATAACACATCTGAAAGTACAGCAATCACTTCGAACTACACTGAGTCCTGGACTGGATTCACAAGAGACTGCAGATGCCGGAATCTGGAGCAACAAACAATTGACACAAGAGATTGCGGATGCTGGGTTTCGACCTGAAGCATTGACAGTTCCTTTCCCACTACAGATGCTGCTTGACCCACTGAGTTCCTCCAGCAGATTGTTTGTTGTTTTGGACTAGATTGTATGTTCATTGACATAACTTCCATATATTAAAGCCATAGCACTAGATGTATAGTAATGGATCTGCCTGAAGTATATCTACTATCCATAATAGTTTTCACAATAGTTTTCAAACTTTCTAGGTTTCAAACAACCCCATTATAATTTGTGAATAATGTTTCTAATTACCCAAAGGAACACTTTGCTGTAACTGTAGAAGATCCTCTCTGCATGGTCATAAATGAAAAAGGGAATAATAGAAAGTAGGACATTGTCCATTTGTTAGCTATCCCAGAGAAAGAAATCTGACGACCTTTGGTTCTCACTCTGGAACTCTAATGTTTGGTATCGATTTTATACCTGAGGAGCAGGCTGTGTGTTTCCAGTCACTATGCTTCAGCTTTCATGGTGAGAAGAAGGCTTGGTGGACCGACTACTCCTTTCTTGCTGGCTGGATGCATACGCTTATCTTTCAGTGTTCCTGTAGAAATCTGAGTTGATGTCATATGGTCAAAGAGTCATTGAGTCATGCAGTGTAGAAACAGGCCCTTCAGCCCACCTTGTCCATGCTGACCATCAAGTACCTATCGATGCCAATCCCATGAATCAGCAATTGATCATTGCCTCTGTTGTCTTGGCGATTCAAATGCTCATTCAGATACTTTTTAAATGTTGTGAGAGTACCTGCCTCCCTCACTTTCTCAGGCATTTTGTTCCAGATTGCAACCATCCTCAGATCCCCTTTAGCCCTCTTAGTTCTCACCTTAAACATACACCCTTGGCTTTAGGTGTCTCGGTTATGGGGAAAAGTTTTTCATTATCTGGTCTATCCTTGTTTGTGTGGGTAACACAGAGGTGACCATGTCTTTATGCTGAGAAACCTTGTTTCTCACTTTATCTACTTTTCACTGCATGTAAGTCTAGTATTTGCCTAATATGAATGGTCTAATCAATGTTACAGATTTAGTTCTGCCAGAAGGTTCAATTGAAGACATTAACTCTTTTGTTTATTTTATACATGCTAAGGGAAAATGGTTTCTGTCCTATCAGTCTGAGCTCTGAAATTATAGTGTATTAAAACATTGCATCACCCAAACCTCTCAGATTGATTTGAACTGTTTAAAAAGTATGCACTTCTTGAGCATCTGCACTCACTTTCCACAGTTCTTTAATTTCATAGCCCAACTAGATCTGGCATCAGGCTTGCCGAGAAGATCAAAGGAGTAATTCTGCATACTCTTTGTGAATTGTACTGAAGCGTGAGACAGGTTATGGATGTGTCTCATGCCAGCTGTGGCTCAGTGGATAACATACTGAGACGAAGTTTGTGTGTTCTCACAAATGAACATCGAATCGAGACTGATACCACAGGGGGATGGTGCAGTGGTACAGCTTCCCCCTTCTAGTTGAACATTAAACTGAATCTCTCATGGATGGCTGGAAAACATCCCATGACACAATTCAATCAAGAGAAAAGGGGTTCTCCCTGTGTCCTGACCAATATCTCTCAATCATCATCACACAGCTGGTCTTTATTTCATTTTAGTTTGTGGGAGCTTTTTGAGCAAATTGACTGCCATGTTCCCTCTCACAGTGACTGCACTTCCAATGTATTTCCTTGAGTGTTTGGCCTTTGTACGACCCTGAATTTGTGAAGGGCACAGCACACAAAGGTGTTTGCCCCTGTTTGGAGGCTATTCTTCATGTCATCATTAACTCCTTCCATGAAATATACAAAATGATGGTCCTTACATTCAACATCCACAAAAGTCCTCCGATAACCTGGCCCCACTATATAACACCACCCTCCAACAATAAAAGTCCACAGAAGAGGATGAAAAGCAGGAGCCACCTCTCAGGGAAGGAGACATCAGTGATGGAATTCACCATCTTCTTTGGTAACCTCTGACCAACTGAGGAAAAAGGATGTTTGAAGGTCAAGTCACAAACCTGACCTGGTAGTGTAGCAGTTAGTGTAACAGTATTACAGCGCCAGCCACCTGGGTTCAATTCTTGCCGCTGTCTGTAAGGAGCTTGTACGTTCTCCTCTGTTTGCGTGGGTTTCCTCTGGATGCTCCGGTTTCCTCCCACATTCCAGAGACGTATGGGTTAGGAGTTGTGGGCATGCTATGTTGATGCCGGAAGAGTGGCGACACTTGCGGGCTGCCCGCCAACACATTCTCAGCAATGTAAAAAGACATATTTCGCTCTGTGTTTTGATGTACATGTGACTAATAAATAAATAAATGTCTTATCTTATCACATATGCTTCTGAGAACTGGACTGCTTATGGCAGACATGTCCAGGTACTGGAGAGTTATCACCAATTCCATCTCCACAAAATAGTCCAAATTGACAAAAGGGCAAGTGAACTGATGTCTGAGTCCTCTCTCAGGCCAACATCCTCAACAATGACGTCCTAGTTATGCTCATTTGGCTCTATTGAGCAGACCACACTACTGCATGCCCAGCACCACGTTCCTGAAACAGACACTCTGTAATCTCTGTCAAAGGAAGAGATTACCAGGCAGACAGAGGAAGAGATTTAAGGATGTCCTCAAAGCTTGGCAAAACCCCCAACAACACTTGAGAATCCCTAGCCACTGGCCGCAGAAAGTGGAGAAGGAGCATTCAGGATGATATTAAGTACCTGAAATCAATGCAGCAAGAGCATACAGAAGCCCAGTGTATGGCAGAAGGAATGCATCATCTCTCAAACTACCACCCATTCATCCCATCAAGCACCTCCTGCCCCAGGTGTGGAAAAGCTTGCAGGTCCCACATTGGCCTTATCAGTTACCTCACAACTCACAGATACAACAATAGAAATGCTGGAAGAACTCAGCCAGTTGAGCAGCATTGGTGGAAAGAGAACCCAGTTAACGTTTCAGCTCGAAGACCCTTCATTACAACTGTTAACTGGTTTCTCCTTCCATACCGCTTAGCCGGCTGAGGTCTTTCAGCATTTCTGTTTTTATTTCAGATTCCAGCATCTGCAGTTTTATTTGTTTTCCAGAACTCACAGAACTGGTGTTAAGGCAAGTTGTTCTCCATTTTGAGGAAAAGGAGAAAGTAAATGAAAGTCTTTTCTTTTACCAAATAAAATGGCTTTTCCAGGCTCATTGTAGAGTTATGAGAATCCCACTCAAAGTTTCATCTTACTTTATTAGTTCCTAATCAATGAACAGTGCATTTAAAGTGGTTTATTTTATATTCTGTTTTATTCATTCTGTAACCTAACTCTGCTCCTCAGAGAGAAGGGTTAATAACTTGTTTACCATAAGATATCTTTATTAGTCACATGTACATTGAAACACACAGAGAATTGCATCTTTTGCATAGAATGCTTCCTTCACATAGTCCAGGAAAATGGATGTGACTTATGGGAATGAAGAAGCACTTTGCAATACTTTTGTTCCAAGATGTTTCGTTATTCGAAGTTTCATATGGATTAAATAGTTGGAGATTGTGAAAAGAAATTGTGGTTTGTCAGTGTTAGTAAATGTATTCTGTCGAGAGTATTGTGTTTATTGATCAGGAATCAATGTCCTTGACAGAGTGCAATGTGATGATGATGGTGAAGAATAGGTTCATGCTCTGAAGCTATCAAGCCAGTTTCAGACTGATGACTGGTCAACAGATGGTTTAGCAAGAGAACTATGACCTTGTATCTATCAATGTAAGTTTCTATCCCTGTGCTGAAGGATCTGGGCTTTTGTTTTCAGTGAGGCTGCATTTATTCGGACAGCATGAAGAACATGGACCTCTGGCATTTAGTAAAGAGAATATTTAAATACTGAATTAAAATTCACAAATCAAAACACACTGGAGTTTAATTGGATAGCCCCTGAAAAAAATTGTGGAGATTGTAATATGCAGTTAATTCTTGCTCATTCATTGTGCTGGCAGTATGTTTATCTTATGCTGCCTGCTTTTTTAAATGATGAATGCATGACCTGTGCTGTTCATTGGCTGCATGCACTCTGCCAAGGCCATTGATTCCTGATCAATAAACAAAATCTTCTCTACAGAGTACATTCATTACCATTGTGATGAAACACTGTTTCTTTTCCCACCCTCAAACTATTTAGCTCACAAGAAACTTTGGAGTGCTACTTAAAAAGGGGCTGTACCTCTTAAAGGGGTATTGCATGGTTGCTTGAAGAGATGAGAGTTTCTTCAAAAGTTGCCAAAAGAAGTGGTGAGACTGAGAATTGGACTCATTTTGGAATTTAGCAGAGGACTACCAAGAAGCTGATAAGAAAAGCAGAAGGGGAGTGGGAGATTAATTACCCCAGCTTCACCATATCAGAGACATCACCCCCCCTTGCAGCTTAACAAGCTTCTTTTATCTCCTTCCCAGTTCCAATGAAGAGTAGTCAATCTGAAACCTTAGCTCTGTATCTCCTTTCACAGGCGCAGCTGAGCTTCTGAGGGTTCTTTGCATTTTCTGTTTTTATATTAATATGGGAGTTTAACCCAATGAGAAACCTAAAAACAGACTTTAAAAACGTCTATAGAATTTAAAAAGGATGTGTCCCCCACACACTGAGACTTGAGAAATTGTATTGGGGAATAAGGAAAAGGAAGTGAAATTTTACAAAAACTCTCAGAAAACTTCCTGGAAATAAGGAAGAACAACAGGTTGACATTGAGTGAGGAGCAGAAAGGAATTAGTATTAGTAAGAAAAAGCAACGAGGAAATTAATGAGACTGAAAGTCAGTGAATCCCCAAGACCTGCGTCCTGAAGTTTTGACAGAGGTAATGATGCAGAGAGAGGGTGGCTGGTTACCATTTTCCAAAATTCTAGTGATTCCAGAATGGTTTTCACAGACTGGAAGGTAGCAAATGTAACCTCATTATTTCAGAAAGGAGGGACAGAGAAAATATTTGACCAGAAGACAACAAGCCTGGCATCAGGAATAGAGGAAAATACTCGAATCTAATGATTAAGAAAATGGTAACAGGGCAGTTTGAAATTAATGATAAGATTGGGCATCAATTTCTGAAATGAAAGTCATGTTTGACAGAGTTTTTTAAAGGTTATAATGAGCAGAATAGGTAAATGTGAACCAGTGGATACATTTGGGCTTTAGAAGGCCTTTGATAAGGCATCACACAGGAGATTATTGAACAAAATTAGAGAACATGGAAGTGGGGTAAAATACTGGTGTCGGCTAAGGACTGGTTAATGAACAAAAAACAAAGAGTATGAATAAACAAGTGATTTTTGGGCTGGGAGGCAGGAACTGGTGGTCTACTGCAGGCATCAGATACTGAGGCCTCAGCTATTCACAATCGACAACAGTGGTTGGATAAGAAGATCTTGTGTAATTGAACCAAGCTGTTTGATGATATGAAGCTCGGTGTCAGCATTAATTATGAAGAGAATACAAAGATGCTTCAAGGGGCATAGAGAGGCTAAGTGATTGGGCAAAGGTATGGCAGATGGAATTTAATGTAGAGAAATGTGAGGTCATCCAATTTGGTAGTGAAAATAGAAAAGCAGAGTATTTTTAAAAGTGGGAGTTTGAAAGCTTTTGGTGTTATTTGGACCCGGTGTCTTTGTATATGCATCAGTGAAAATTGATGTCGAAGTACAGCAATCAATTAGGAAATTAAATAATACATTGGCCTTTAGTGAAAGAAGATATGAATTCAAGAGTAAGTATACTTAACTGTAATTATAAAGGACCCTGGTGAGAACAGACCTGGAATGTTGTTTGCAAATTGGTCTCCCAAAGGAAGGATATAGAAGAAGTGCAGCAAAAAAATATCCCAGATTAATTCTTGGGATAATAAATTGCCCTATGAAGTGATATTAAGCAGACTAGGCCTATACTTTTCAGAGTTTAGAAGAATGAGGGGTTATCTCATTGAAGCACACAATTCTTACAGGGTTTGACGGGGGAGACATAGAACATAGAACACTACAGCACAGTACAGGCCCTTTGGCCCACAATGTTGTGCCGACATCTTGTCCTGCTCTAAGATCTATCTAACCCTTTCCTCCCACATAGCCCTCCATTTCTCTATCATTCATGTGGCTTTCGAAGTCTCTTAAATGTCCCAAATGTATCTGCCCCCACAACCACTGCTGGCAGTGCGTTCCACGTACCAACCACTCTCTGTGTAAAAAAAACTTACCCCTGACATCCCCCTTATACCTTCCTCCAATCACCTTAAAATTATGCCCCCTCATGTTAGCCATTGTCGCCCTGGGAAAAAGTCTCAAATTGTCCACTCGAGATATGCCTCTAATCATTTTGTACACCTCTATCAAGTCACCTCATCCTCCTTCTCTCCAACGAGAAAAGCCCCAGCTCGCTCAACCTATCCTCATAACACATGCTTTGCAATCCAGGCAACATCCTGGTAAATCTCCTCCACACTCTCTCCAAAGCTTCCACATCCTTCTTATAATGAGGCGACCAGAACTGAACACAGTTCTGTTTCCTTTTGCTGGCATGTCAGATAACACAGAAACAGTCCTGATGCAGGGTTTTGACCGGAAACATTGTCAATTCCTCCCCCCGCCCCCCTGCCACAGAATCTGCTCGACCCATTGAGTTCTTCCAGCAGATTATTTGTTTCTCCAGGTTCCAGCATCTGCTGTCTCTTGTGTCTTCACAGAAACAGGCCCTTCAAGTACCCACCTCTGTTAATCCCATGCACCAGCACTTGGTCTGTAGTCTTTTATGCCTTGGTGGCTCCTCCACATACTTCCTGAATGTTGTAACAGTAACACCCTTGTCTAGAACCAAAGGTCAGACTCAATATGAGGTATTGGTCATTCAAAAAAGAGAAGAAAAGGAACCACTTCACCCATAGAGTAGAGAATCTCTGAAATTCTCCACCCGAGAGAGCTGCAGAGGCTCATTTTCAGAGTGTATTCAAGACAGAGATCAATGGATTTTTGGATATTAAAGGAAACAAAGATTATGGTGTTAGTACAGAAATTGAAGCTAAGTTGAAAGATCAACCAGGATTTTGCTGAATTACAGAGCAAGAGTGAGAGGTGAAATTAACTACTTCAGATTTTGTTTCTTTTTGTTCTTAATCAGGAGAGAGTGAACATCAAGAATTTCAGGCAATACACTGGAAATCTTGGTGGAAGTACTGAGAGAACAAGTTATCCTCTATCCACTGTTGGTAGGATGGGTGTGTGTTCAAGAGACAGCGGGATCATGTAGCAGTGGAGGTAAATATTAAGAGTGTTGCTCCAAGTTTAACAATGTGACATCAATTGTCAAAGGAGCTAAGTTTAAAGGAGTTGTTTAGATGCAAAGAGCACTCAGAGATCCATAATGGCCCAGGCTACAGAAAAAAAACTATCGAGTGAAAATAACTAGTGTCAGAAATATTGCAAGAAGCCTGTCAATTAACATACTGACCCACGTGTCTTTGGGTTGTTGGAGGAAACTGGAGCTTCGGAGGAAACCCACGTCATCACAAGGAGAAGGTCCAAACTCCACACAGAGAGTGCTGGAGGTCAGGATTGAACCTGGGTTGCTGAAGCTGTGAGACAACAGCTCTATCACCTGCAACATGTGGTAAGAGAACTCCTTTGAAGCAGATATATGAATGCATGTTAATTGCTTGACCAATTCAGACACAGCTCTAAATGAAGCATGATACAGTTTCATCTCAGACTAAAATGGGTGTGCACAGTAATGAAGCCAAAAGAACCGTAAACCAAAATTATGGAGAAATTTGTGCAGAACACGTGGGTATAGTGAAAATGAAGTTAACAGTGAAAGGGTTTGTGCATTGGCTTGACATAGACAAAATTATAGAAGACTATTCAGTAGATGCACAGTATGTCAGGATTGCGAAGCACCACTGTAGGTGTGGAAGTGGTGCATAAAACCATCCAGATTGTCACTGTAGATTATTGTGAAAAAGGTAGGGCAAACTTTTAGTACTGATTAGCAGCTATTGGAAATGGCTAGAAATAAAATATGTTTCATCATCCACTGTAATGTACAATTGAGGAATTTTTGACATGCATAGTCTTCCAAAGAAAATTGTCTCAGATAATGGAAAACAGTTTAGATCATTTCAGTTTGAACAGTTTATGAAGAGCAATGGAATAAAGCACAATTTCACATCTCACTGGTACCCAGCTTCAAATAGGAAAGCAGAAAGTTCAGCTCACAAGGTGAAAAAGGCATTGAACAAAATGACCATGGAAGGTTGATTGTACATCACGGTGAAACTTTAACTTGGAGCATTCCTTCCAAGCTGCTGAACAATCCCACATTCCACAACAGGATACACTGCTGCAGAAATGCTGTTGCCCAGGAGACTTGGGATGTGGTTGAGTCTCATTCAGCCCAGGTTGGTAGGAAAGGTGGTGGAAGTGCAAATGAAACAAAGTAGGCATCAGGACACAAGCTGCAAAGTGGTTCAGTTTGCACAATATATTTGTATGCTGAGACTTCCCAGCAGCTCAGCGTTGAGAAGATAGGATATCAGAGGAATATTGTATGCATGCAGTTCTAAGAATTATCTTATAGAGGTTGGTGAGAGGTTCAGAAAAATTCATGTGGACCAATTGATTCTACCATAGAGTACTGAGCAGAATAGAGACGATTAAGGGATTGGAGGTGTTCCCAAAGTGAATCCCTAAAGCATTCAGGAAGAGCCAACACATAATATTACTGATGGGATGAAGATGAGTCAACACTGTCAGAGACACCAACAGTCAGAAAATGTAATCCAGCTACTAATCCAATCCCTTGAATCAGTACAGGCGGAGGGTGTTCCTTCATTTGGTTTAGTATTGTCCTGAGCTGTGACAGATTAACCTATTTTGAAGTCTGGAACATGGAGTTTAAAAATGGGAGTTCCATCATCGTAATCTGTCAACAGTACCTATTGGGAATCTGTGCCAACCCTTTCAGCCACATGCAGTTTGAAACAATCCTTGTCAGAAGAGTGCTCATTTGCTCTTGAACCAATTTTTGAACGCTAGGAGACCACTTAGAACTTAAGAAGCAGGTGCTGCACAATCTAATTTCACTCCCAGCATAACTAAAGCATCAGACCATTATTTGTAACCAACACTACAATTATTTATGGCAGTGTTGGATGTATAGTGTATATTTATGTCATGTATCAAATTATATGTATTTTTTCCAGTGATGTGTTTTATTGCTATGAAGGGCTGCAATATTGTTGGTAGTGCTCACCAAACACCAATGTAGTAATTAACAGTGATGATTTCATCCACAGTGGACTGTTTCCTGCTGTGTCAGGACCTGGGATCAGTTCCAAATTACTGAACAGATAAACATACCACTGAGTGAGTAATAGAAAAGAGAAAAGTCTCTTCTGGATGAGTGGGATTAAGGGTAATGAAACAGCAGAAATAATAAAAAACAAGAGATTTGAAAGTACACTGAAGTCCACAGATTACTCAATGGACATGCTGGGACCCTGATGTTAGTTTGGTAATGGTCTTAGGAGCAAGCAATTCTAGTTTCACCAGAATTCTGCAGTACATGCAGAAGGTCTGTCCATGCTTCGTAATGTAACTCTGTAGTCTCACTGTAGTTTTAAGTTCAATTTGCCCACAATCAGCAGCAATGGGCATGATGGATAATATGGTCTCAGCTGTGGTGCTCAAGGGATACTTCAAAGGCACAAATTAAAAGAAAAGAGAAGCAAATTACATAATGGAGTCCAGAGAGACGAAGGGGGTGCTTCATCTCAGTAAAGTCTTCCTGTACGTGCTGTTGGGAGCTGTGAAGAGTCGGAGGGAGATGACCTTCCCTGACAATGAGAGAAAGAAGGCTGCAATGTAGAGCAAGGAGGCATAGGTGGAGGTAGTAGAGGTGATGAGCAGCAACAGTGTGAAGTCACACTCCCAGATACCATGCACTCTAATGACTTCAGCAGGTTAGGAAGGTGAGTATATTGAATCATTGGGCAAATTGCCCCAACCATCTATCTTTTGAAGACCACATGATCGCACTACACCTCATACCCACTTACATCCAATTTTTTGCTACCCATGCACTCCCACAGATCACCATCTATCCACTAGCAATCCCATTAAGGCTAAGGAAATCGGCATGTCCCCAGTGACCCTCATCGGTTTTTACTGATACACCATAGAAAGCATCCCATTCGGATGCATCACAGCTTGGTATGGCAAATGCTCTGTCCAAGAGCGCAAGAAGTTGCAGAGAGTTGTAAGTACAGCCCTGTCTATCATGAAAACCAGCCTCCCCTCCATTGACTCTTGTCTACACCTCCCACTTCTTCAGGAAAGCAGCCAATCCAATCAAAGACCCCTCTCACCCCGGTCATTCTCTCTTCTCCCTCCTTTCATCAGGCAGAAGATACAAAAGTTTGAGAATATGTACAACCAGGCTCAAGAAAAGCTTCTATCCTGCTGTTGTAAGACTATTGAACAGACCTCTTGTACGATAAACAACTCCTGATCTCTCAATCTACCTTGTCATGGCCCTTGTCCCTTATTTGACTATCTGCACTGAATTTTCTCTGTGAGTGTAGTGCAGATAGTCTGCAGCACTACATTCTGTTGCACTATATTCTGCATTCTGTTATTGTTTTTTCCCTTTATACTACCTCGATGTACTTATGTATGGCATGATCTGACTGGATGGCATGTGAACAAAAGCTTTTCACTGTATTTTGGTGCATGTGACAATAACAAACCAATTACCAGTCATTTACCCTCAGCTTCATGCAATCTCATGCATCTCCTCAAGAGCCATCTTCACAAATGTGCTGCATTCATTGGATGATCCCAAGCTCTGGCCCTGACTCTTTGTAGGTGAAAAGCAGACAGAACAATTGGGAGAGGGAGACTTCAGAGAGAGGTCTCATTACTTTACCTAGCTATTGCAGAGGAGGAGGTACTGGAGATCAGTAGAGTTTCAGCATCTTTAGTCATTTGCAAAGGATAGACCAGCAGTTCCCAGCTACAAATGAGTTCAAAGCCACCTTCATGACCTAAGGCACTCAGTCGTGTTAACACTTTCAAAAGTGAAGAAAACATGGTTGTCTTCATGTTCTTAACTTGAAACATGTTCTTTCCTTGCCATTTTTCAGTCACGTGCTTTTGTCTTTCTGCAGGTTCACAATCACAGGACTTTTGCAGACCTTGCACTAGCAGAGATACTTTTACTCTGCTGGGCGGCAGCAAGGCTAAAAGTTGGGTCTTCACCTGAGCTCTAGTGACCTGGGTTCAATACTGACCTCCAGTGCTGTCTGCTTGGAGTCTGCACTTTCTCTAGGTGACCATGCAGACTCGACACAGAAAGATTCCTCTGGGTACTCCAGTTTTCTCCCACATCCCAAAGATGACCAAGATAGTAGGTTAATTAGTCAGTGTAGAGTGTAGGTGAGTGGTGGAATCTGGGAAACGGGGACTTGATGGGAAATAATGGGGAATAAAATGGGTGAGGGTACTATTAGTGTCAAAATGGGTGACTGATGGTCAGCATGGCCGGTTTCCATGCTATGTATCTCCATGACTCATATTGAATATGAACAAGAGAAGATGGAGGACACCAGGCCAGCAACGGTTCAGACTAGCAATGGGCGAAGACTATACAGCATTGGGATAATTAGCTTTAACACGAAGGGACTGAGTAATACCGAGGGGGTAACCAGTTCACAGGGAATAGATAGTCCTGGTAGTAGAAGGACAGGGTAAAATTGAAAGGGCTGCTCTGCCTGTGAGTTGATCTCAAGCATATGAACCAGGACTAGCTACTTCAGGAGTCCCAGATCCCAGGTGTACTGTTTAACAACATGGAAAGATTCGAAAGTTAAAACAAAAATCTTCAGAATCTAAAATTTAACATTAAGATAACTCCACTCACTGAAACTTTCACATAGTTTGCTCCTTTGAACCAACTTGTCATAATGCATTTCTAGCCCAGGAATGCTTGGCATGCCCAACAATTTCTGTTTCCCTTTATTAACAATGGAAATTCGAAATAGCCTCATTCATTTGTAACTAATGATTATTTCTTTACTTGGATGTAAAGTTTTGGCATTTAGATAAAAGCTACCTTGGGGGAAGCAAAAATTGGTCCCAAATAGTGTGTTAAAATATAACAGGAGCCTGGGTTGATGGTGGGGAAGGGTCCATTCTGTGTTGACTCCCAGAGTTCCTGTGAAAATAAGACTGGACAGAGGACTTATACGGATTTACCACACAAAAATGTCCCTCGCAGTGGAGTGAGATCGAATCCTCCATGTGGGGGTCACTCTCGCAGGGAATGTAGCAGCAGAACCACATCACCCAACCTCCAATCTCCATTGCTTCTTCACCTGCTTCCTATTGGGTATACAGAATTTAGCTGCTCATTGGCTTTTCAACTTGGGATCTCACAGAACAGTTCACATGGGAATGGGAATGTCATTCTGTGGCACTTAAAGCTGCTGTTTAGGGCAGAAGCACATTGCTAAAGCAGAAAAGGAGGCTATTTCGCCGATCTTCCCTGTGCTGACTCTCTGATCTACCAATTAGTCCCATTCTGCATTTGTCCCATTATCATCAGAGTGTTTTCCTTTTCAAATCATATTTGAAATCCCTGTTGAAAGTTACCGTCGAATCAGCTTCCTTCACTCTTCCAGTCAACATGATTCAGATCAGAACACCTCCCTGAGTAAAAACATTTAAAGTAAGATAAGATATCTTTATTAGTCACATGTACATCGAAACACACAGTGAAATGCATCTTTTTGCGCAGAGTGTTCTGGGGGCAGCCCACAAGTGTCGCCACGCTTCCGGCACCAACGTAGCATGCCCACAACTTCCTAACCCGTACGTCTTTTGGAATGTGGGAGGAAACCCGAGCACCCGGAGGAAACCCATGCAGACACGGGGAGAACGTGCAAATTCCTTACAGACGGCGGCCGGAATCGAACCGGGTCGCAGGCGCTGTAATAACGTTACGCTAACCGCTACACTACCGTGCCTGTCCATACATCTCAGGAGACACAAGAGACTGAGAATGCTGGAATCTGTAGCAACAAACGAGATGCTGGAGGAAATCCAGGGTCAGGCAGCATCCATGAAGGGATAGCCTACTGCTGATAATGGATGCACAAAATATTTTTGCCTGATATTGAAACCTCATCCTGATGTGCACAGAATTTTTCTTTTTTTTGTTAAACATTTGTCAAAAGCTATTCCTGACTGACAGCAAAATTAATAAAAGCAACATTAAGCAACTGCTACAGACATCATTAGTCATCACCCAGCAGTCTGGCACTCCTTCAATATCAGGTGGGAATAGCTTTGAACATTGACTTCCTTTCATACATTGCAATTTAAAACTGGGTCTGATCACTGCCAAAGAAAGGTAACAGCTGCCACTCAAACAGAAGTCATGCAATGATCTCAATAGCATGATTACAAAGAAAGACTTGAAGTTAAATAAAACAAAAGCAGAAAATACTGGGGATACTCAGGGATCCTTTGTGGAGAGAGAAACAGATGTAACATTTCTGGCTGATCACCCTTCATCAGAACTGGAAAGATGAGAAAGTAAACATGGTTAAGTTGTGGAGAGGTGGAGGGATGAAGAAACCGAACTGGATGTCTATGATAAAATGGAGATCAAAGTTGTCCAGGTGACACATTTGCCTTTGGGTGCCATCTGAGAGGGGGAGATGAAGACTTGTTAATCAGAGCTGATCCTTCAGGAGGAGATGTAAATAGAGGAAGATGACCAAAGGCATTTTGACGAAGACAAAGAAATCACATGCTGGAGCTGCGAGAGGCAGAAGATAGCAGTTGCCGAAAATCTGAAATAAAAGAGCATGTTGGAAGTACCATCAGATCAGGCAGCATCCGTGGAGAGAGAAGAGACTGAGTTAATGATACAGGTAGATGACCCTACATCAGAACTGGTCATTTCGGACATAAACAATAAAGGCTGATTATCTGAAATTAGATTCAACATTGAGTCCTGAGAGTTGCAACATGTTACGATGGAAGATGAGGTGCTGTTCCTCGAGGTGATATTGGACATTGTCGGAGCAATGTAGGAGGCAAAAGAGGTCAGAATGAGGTTGGGATGGAGAATTAAAGTGACAGGTGAACAAAAGCCCCTGCAGACTGGGTGGTGGTGTTCCGCAAAACGATCATCCAAACTCCATCGTGTTTCTCCAGTGAAGAGGTGACCACCACATCTAACAAAATTGGATTGCATTTATATAGTGCCTTTCACAGCCACAACCGAAGAAGTAGTGTTGAAGTATAATACTGGAAATCCAGCAGCCAATTCCTATGCAGCAAGCAAAAATCTAAAAGAAAACATGATCGACCGCTGAGAGGTAAACATTAACTAAGACAGTAAGAACCTCAAGCTCTTCTTGGGGATAAGCCTCAAGGTTCACGGGGATAGATTTAGGATAGAGATGAGGAGAAACTGCTTTTCCCAGAGGGTAATGAATCTGTGGAATTCTCTGCCCAGGGAAACAGTAGAGGCTACCTCATTAAATATATTTAAGACGCAGTTAGATAGATTTTTGCATAGTAGGGGAATTAAGAGTTATGAGCTAGGTGGATCTGAGTCCATGGCCAGATCAGCTATGATCTTATTGAATGGCGGAGCAGGCTCGATGGGCCAGATGGCCTCCTCCTGCTCCTATTTCTTATGTTCTTATGTTGTTCTTTGAAAACCCTGGAGGGATTTTTTTTCTGTCACCTTCAGAGAACAGACTGCCTCTGATTTAAGTCTATCTTTCATCCCATCCTAACAAGCCATTTATTCAAGAGAAGGAATTACCTGAGGCAATCTGTACATGTTAGAGCCGGTGTAGATCACCAAATAGTTGTTAAATTCAATCCTCCAAAATAAATCCAGACAGAGATGAAATTAGATGCTAACAGAACCAAGCAGTTTAATTCACACATACACAAATGCTCAATCTTTTCTAATCACACTATACTAGACCTTAATAACAGGACATTACTAAATACATCTGCAATGCTGTGAAAAAATCATGATAACATAGGGCACAGTATTAAAGGTAATGTCCATACATCACAAGTAATGATCTTCACAATGCTTGGTTCCTTGCTAATTTCTCTATGAAGAACAGATACAAGCAATGGCTTTCTAATCTCCATCCTCAGTGTAATTTCTTTCTGGATATTGTACGTCACCTCCTGACCATGTATTGTTACCTCGCCTACTTTAAGACATAGAAAATCCACCACCAGATATATTCCCACCTCTTACCTCCTGGCTTCAGTATTCTGAAAGGCCTGTTCCTTTTGCAACTCCCTGGTCTGCTCTTCTGTCTCCACCGACCACTCCCTGTCCTGCAGCAACTTTCCATGTAGGGGATGTAACCCCTGTCCTTCCACCTTGTCCTTTCCCACTATCCATGGGCCCAAGCAGTCTTTCCAGCTGAAACAGTCATTCATTGGCACTTTTCACAATCTCGTCTACTGCATTTGATACTTACAATATGGTTTCACTTAGAGTGGAGAAACCAAACACAGATCAGGTGACCATTTTGCAGAGCACCTGCATTCACGCTGAAGGGGTGTCCCTGAGCTTCCCGTTACCTGCTGGTTGAATTTTTCATGCGTTTTCTACTCTGACCTATCTGTGATTGCATGTACTGTTATAATGAGTCCCAGTATAAGCTTGAGGAACAACAACTTCATTTTCCTCCTGTGCTTGTTGCAATCTTCCAGACTCAATGTTGAATTCTACAGTTTCAGGTAACTCGCTTTCTCTGCATCAGAACTGGCCAGTTTAACTGCAATATTCACTCAGTTTTTCTCTCTGCATCACCACAGTCTGATCATGTCCTGCAGCTCTACATTTCATGAAGTTCACCTTCCTTTGTGTTCTCACTCTCGAACTGCCCTTACTTCACAGCTATTGTGTTCCTTTGTTCAGATTCTCTTTCTCTAACCTGTTAGCCCAACAAACTGATGACCTTGTTTATAGTTTATTGTCGCAGCAACCCTGGCCTCATCCTATCACCCTTTGGTCTTTTCCATCATTTCCCTCATCCTCTCTGCAACTCAAAATTAACTTGTTTTCTCTCTTCCCAGTTCTGATGAAAGGTTTTTGACCTGAAGCATTCACTCCACAGCCCTTTCCACAGGTATTGACATAGAGTAGGAGCTGAGGCCTGGGGTAGGTCAGCCACGATTACATTGAATGGTAAGGCAAGCTTGAGGGGCAAGGTGGTCTTTTCCTGCTCCTATTGTGTTCTAGTGCTCTGAGTGTTTCCGGGATTTTCTCCTCTTATCCATTGGTGTTAGTTTTGAATTTATGTTGCAGCTCTCTCTTTAAAACAGAAAGGGTTAAGGAAAAATTCAATAAAGGTACTTCGAAGTGTGAGGGAGAAACTTTTCCACTGGTGGAGAGTCAACAACCAGAGGGCATTGATTTAAAGTAATTGGTGAAAAGCCAAGGGTCAGATATATGGAACAACACTCATCCCAGGCCCCAATCACCCTGTTTCTTACCCCCTCCTCCACCCACTCTATCCGCCCATCACCCACGCACTCAGTCTACTGGGTCCCCTCCCCCCACTGTCCCCACCTGCCCTCCCCACCTCCCTCACTTGATTCCAGGTTCCACCTTCCTCTCTTCTCAGATTCCATCATCTTCAGCCCATTGTTGCCTCCACCTGTCACCTCCCAGACCCTATCACTATTTTCACTCTCCCCTCCTCCATCTGCCTATCACCCCTCCTCACCAGGATCTACCTATCACCTGCAGGCTTTTCCTCCACCCCTTCCCTCCACCTTTTCATACTGGCTCTCTCCCCTCTATCTTTCAGCCCAGATGAACGGTCTCAACCCGAAACGTCGACTCTCCATTTCCCTCCACAGATGCTGCCTGACCCTGGATTTCCTCCAGCATCTTGTTTGTTGCTACAGATTCCAGCATTCTCAGTCTCTTGTGTCTCCTGAGATGTATGGAAATGTTTTTACTCAGAGAGGGGTTCTGATCTGGATTATGTTGACTGGAAGAGTGAAGGAAGCTGATTCAATGGTAACTTTCAACAGGGATTTCAAATATGATTTGAAAAGGAAAACACTTGGAGGATAATGAGAAAAAAAACAGAATGGGACTAATTGGTAGATCAGAGAGTCAGCACAGGGAAGATCGGCCAAATAGCCTCCCTTTCTGCTGTATGATTATATGATCTTATAAAATAACACCTCTTAAATGAGCCTTTTTTCAAAGAATCTAGAGAGAATTCTTCAACATCTTTAGATGCTAGCATTGATTTTTCATGTTTTCAGACTTGTTAGAGTACTGTGTCCTCATGTGACTTGCTCTCAGGAATGTTTGAGATTTGATCTGCTGACTTGACTGGCCTTTACAATGCCTGTCAGCATTACCACAGGAGACATGGCTCAGACAAGAATCTGAAAGAGCTGCTGCCTGTCGCAGTATTGTATGATCACCAAAAAGCTTGCAAGGTTGAAGATAAATAGAAAGTATTGCCTTGTGCCTCAGTGCAACACCTTGAAATATCTCAGGCAGTGTAGGATGAATTGAAATGTGACAAATGTTCAATGGGCAAAGGTGGTAGGTTTTCTGCACCTAAACTATGCTGCAGAATACAAATGGGTAAGTCATCAGCTAATGCTAATTAGTTTGGTTGATTGAAAATGTCAGCC
The DNA here is from genome assembly GCF_009764475.1 of Pristis pectinata. NCBI lineage: Eukaryota > Metazoa > Chordata > Chondrichthyes > Rhinopristiformes > Pristidae > Pristis > Pristis pectinata. The sequence goes on from NC_067422.1 coordinate 32,438,505, forward strand.
AGTAGACTAAGAAACTTCTCTTTCCTATCATGCTTCATGATATAAAAAGCCTTGGAAATTTGCCAGGTTGTGGAATGTTTCAAATAAAGCAAACCATTTGTTCATCTCTTGGATTGCTACTGCTGGATATTTTAACATTCATCTCAGAAGGAAGTGAGACCAGGGCTATGATGAGATCTGGAACCAAATGGTCCTGGTGAAATCCATCCTGGGCATCGGTGAGCTGGTTTTTGGAGAGTAACCTCTATGGTACAATTGCCAATATCTTCCATCACTCTGCTAATGATTGAGAGTAGACTGATGGGGTGAAAATTAGCCAGACTGGATTCGTCTTGTTTTTTGTGTACCTGGGCAATTTTCCATGTTGTTGGGCACATGCCAGTGTTGTAACTGTAATAGCATAGCTTGGCTAGAGGCGCAGCTCATTCTGGAGTGCAAGTCTTCAGTATCAGAGCCAGAATCATATCTACTTTGCTGCAAGCAGTACTCTTTACTGTTTATTTATATCATGTGGAGTGAATCAAATTGGCTGAAGACTGGGTTCTCTGAGAGGGGAGGACCTCAGCTGAAAGTTGATGTGGATCATTCACTCGACACTTCCAGATGAACATGCTTGAGAATACTTTAGTTTTGCTTTTAGCACTGGACTTCTAGATACTGGACTCCATCATTGTGGTGCTACCTCATCCTGTTAGTATATTAATTACTAAATATCCAACACCATTCATGGCTATATGTGGCAGGGCTGTATAGCTTTGTTCTGATCTGTTAGTTGTGGGATCACTTAGTTTTGACCATTGTATGCTGTTTTTGCAGCTTAGCATGCATGTGTCACGTACTACAGCTTGAGGAGATTGACATGTCATGTTTTAATACCCTTAGTGGTGTTCCTGGACTGCCCTTCTAATGACAATATCTGCATTCCAGCTGAGACCATCTGTCACATCCTCTTGGATACTCTACGAGGGTTTTTGGACAAGGAAAGTAATTGTGGAACTTCAAGTCAAGTCAAGTCAAGTTGAGTTTATTGTCATGTGCACAAGTACGGTGAGGTACAGTACAATGAAAAACTTGCTTGCAGCAGCATCTCGGGCACATAGGTACAGACAACACACAAACTATAAACTATACATAGAATTATACTACACAGTGAAAAAACAACTATGCAAAAGCAAGACATTAATGCAAAAAACAAAGACACAATCAAAGGCAAGTCCATTGTAGTGCAAGAGGTGGTCTATGGTGTTCCATTGCTGAGGTAGGGTTAGGGTTGTCCAGGTAGGTTCAAGAACTTCATGGTTGTAGGAAAACTATATGGATGCTATACGGTGAAGCATTGCAGGACATTATTAATAGCTTTACTGGATAAGAACCTGGAAACTCAGCAGCAACTGTGTTGATTCTTGAAGAGCAATACGTCTCAGGTTACTTGTCGAATACAGCTGCTCCATACAGGGTCTTATAACATTGATCTTTCCCCACTCTAGCTGTATCTTTTAGAGCCAGTTCTTGCCTGTCAACTTCAACTCTCGACCTGTAACAGTTGGGGCGGGGGAACTGCTTCATCATCACCACTTCCCATTCCAACCACACAATTTTATCACCTCAATACTTTTCCCTCTGGATGAAGGAGGGTGATTGCTCCTTGAGATCCATTATACCATCTGGCGTGGTTCAATTTGCTGCTCACAAATCATCAATAATATTGATATATTCAAAGCTGAGATGGATCTTTAATCAACAAGGGAATTAAGGGCAGAAAGTGGCCTGAGGATAGTTGAATCAGTCACGATCTTATTCAATGGTGGATTGGGTTCAGGGGGATGAAAGGCCTTCTCCTGTTCCTATTTCTTGTGGTTTTATGTCCTTATGGATATAGCAGCACTGCTGTCAAATTCCATCAACTTTCTCTTTCCTTCAATGTTTACTGATGAATGGAAGGTTTCAATCAGATTCTGATAGTCTGTAAGGTACAACTTGGTTACCATCCTCTTCACATAGTCTATGTATACAATACCATCACAATAGAATTTGCACAGCTTGTTTGCTTGAGTTGCCATTGTCTTGATTCCTTTTCAAGCAAAATATTGAAAATTATAAAACTTTTAAAAATACTTTATACAGCATGGTAACAGGCCCTTCCAGCCCAACGAGCCCTCGCCACCGCCACCCAATTACACCCATGTTAACCTACTAACCCCTACGTCTTTGGAATGTGGGAGGAAACTGGAGGACCCAGAGGAAACCCATGCAGTCACAGGGAGAACGTACAAACTCCTTACAGACAGCAGAGGGAATTGAGCCCCGATCGCTGGCGCTGTAATAGCGTTATGCTAACAGATACACTACCGTGTCCACAGACTTTTTGTATCTCACTCATTAGCTCTATTTTATGGTTGTCACAACAATAACATATTCCCTTCAGGTAGATTTTCCCTTTTCCCAGAGATGCTGAAGAGCTTGTCCCAAACATGTGAACAGCTCGGGGCTCTGCTGGATGATACTGCTCGCTTGGCTGCTACCTTCATTTCCCAGGCAATTCTCACTGAGAGTTCCTTCTGACTGAGCTGCCTCCTCTGAGTATTCATGTCACAGATTCCACAAACTATGTGATCCCACAACATCTCCCCCAGGCTCACACGGTTCAGTAATCTGCCTCGGATCTGCCATAAAGTTGACAGGAGCTGCACTGTTAAACCTCCTGCACTCCTGTACTGTGGCACTGGGAGTGAGGCACTCATACTGTTCAGCCACCTTAACCAACTCTATAAATGCCTTGTTTCCTGGTTTTCCTTCCTTCTGAAATATCATTTGCAGTGAAAACATTTTCCATCCTTTCTACATTTTCGATTCATAGTTCATTTGGACTATTGAAAGAATCAAGAGACTCATTTGCAGTCATTTTGCTTTGTATTATATCTTAATTCAATTGATGTAATTGGTTTATTATTGACACATGTGGTGAGATGTGGTGAAAAGCTTTGTTTGCATATCAAATCATTCCATCAAGGTAGTACAAAAGGAAAAGAATAACAGAATGCAGAATACAGTGTTACTATTATAGAGAAACTACAGTGCAGGTTGGCAATTAAGGTGCAAGGGCCATGACAGGGTAGATTGAGAGATCAAGAGTTCATCTTTATCGTACAAGAGGTCAGTTATATAGAACGTAGAACAGTGCAGCACAGAACAAGTCCTGCGGCCCACAATGTTGTGCCGACATAACTGATCCCTCCTACCTACCTATAGAATGCCCATATCCCTCCATTTTCCTCTCATCCATGTGCCAATCCAAGCCCCCCTTAAAAGCCCCCCAATGAATTTGCCTCCACTACCCTATCAGGCAACACATTCCAGGCATCTGAGTAAAATATTTACCCCTCACATCTCTTCTGAACCTAGCCCCTCTCACCTTAACTGCACCTTAAAAGTCTGTTCACAAATCTTTTAACAGCAAGAGAGAAGCTGTCCTTGAGACTGCTGGTGCTTGTTCTCAAGCTTTTGTATCTTCTGTCCCATGGAAGGGGGGAGAATAAAGAGTGACCAGGATGGGAGGGGTCTTTGATTACATTGGCTGCTTTCCTGAGGTAACAGGAAGTGTAGATAGGGTCAATGGAGGGAAGGCTGGTTTTCGTGATAGACTGGGCTGCGTTTGCAACTCTCTGCAATTTCTTGAGGTCACGGGCAGAGCAGTTGCCATACCAAGCTGTGACGCATCCGGATTGGATGCTTTCTATGGTGCATCTGTAAAAACTGGTGAGGGTCATTGCATAAAAGTTATGAAATCCGATGTACTCTAAGTAGACTATGTTCTTCTGCAGCTCCAGAGGGGGAGGAAGCAAATGTGTGAAAGGCAAGCAACACTTACTCCTACAACTATTCTGGCTGTTCCCCTTTCATCCTCTGCCACCAATTAGCACAACAGCATCAATCTGAATATAGAAAAATCAAGTATAAAAAAATCTCATCATTCAGCAGCTTTGAAAGTGCGCTTTCCCTCTGTTTATTTATTTATTTTTGGGATCTGGTGCCATTAATCAGGCCAGCATTTATTGTCCTTCCCTAAAGACGCCCAAGAAGGTCTGAGTGACTTCTTGAACCTCTGCAATCCTTTTGCTGAAGGTGTGCTCCCACACAACCGTTGGGGAGTGAGTTCCAGGAGTTAGACCCAGTGATAATGAAGGAATGGTCGTATTTTTCCAAGTCAGGATGGTCAGTTACTTTGAGTGGACCCTGTGGGTGGTCCCCATGCACCTGCTGCCCTTGTCCTTCTTGGTGGTGGAAGTCATGGGTTTGAGAAGTGCTGTCAGAGCAGCCTGGACAATTAGCCGTGGATCGTTTTGTAGATGGTGCCAGCTGAGATGGTTGATGGGGTGCCAATCAACTGGGCAGCTTTGATCTGGATGGTATTGAGCTTCTTAAGGGTCACTGGTGTTGCATTCATTCAGAAAGTAGAGTATATTCCATCATGCTCCTGATTTGTGCCTTTTAGATGAAAGAAACGTCTTGGGGTGTCAGGATGCCTGGTCTCTGACCTTCGCTTGTTGTCACAATACTTATGCGGTTGGTCCAATTGAGTTTCTGGTCAACGGTGACCCCTAAGATCTTGATGATGTGGTACTCAGCAGTAGTAATGCCATTGAATGTCAAGGGTAGGTGGTTCTCGCTTATTGGAGGTGGTCATTGCCTGGCACTTTTGTGACGTGAATGTTTTTTGCCACTAAACAACCTATGTCTGGCTGACATTTAGATCGTGTTGCATCTGGACAAGGGCTGCTTCATTTGCTGAGGAGTTGCAAAAGGAATTCGATCATGATGCCATTTTGTTTTTGTGTCATCATCCAACCACTGAATAGATTTCATCTTCTTAAATTCACTTCCCTTATGTTACAATGAGAAATACATTGGTATTGGTATTGGTTTATTATTGTCACTTGTACCGAGGTACAGTAAAAAACTTGTCTTGGATACCGATCGTATAGGTCAATTCATTACAGAGTGCAGATACATTGAGTTAAACATGATACAAATACATTTGTGAAAAATTGATACAAATGCAGAGAAAACATGCCTTGGATAACATTATATATTGTGTCTTTTGATACATTTGAATGGCCCAGAATCATATTCCTGAAATAGATGCTCCTTTCTTAGCTCTGTCGCGGGAGGAAATTACAAAGTGGACCTCGAAAACGATTGAAGATATGCTCAAAGTTTCTTCTGAATAAGTGTGACATCCCCACTGACCCCTGAGGATCTCTGGCCCTTGATTACAAAAAAAGGAGCATTGGTAATGTTATTGATGATCCTCAAGGTTATATGTTGGAATCACACACAAGCTCTGCGTAACTGGTGAAAGGATTGCAGCTCATCACAAACTACCCACTCACCCACCTACCTATCCACCTCCTGCCCAATCTGTGGAAGAGCCTACAGTTCCCCCATTGGCTTTATCAGTCACATCAGAACCAATAACACTGGTGTGGAAGCAAATCATCCTCCATCCCGAAGGACTGGCTAAGAAGATGAAGAAGAAAAGTGAAAAATTTGATTGAATGTGGCCATAAAATAATTCAAAGGGTTATGAGAAATTACTTTCCATAAAATCATTTTTAAAAAGGCTGTGAAGGAAATTATATGTGGCATCGTTTTTTAACAGCTCCTGGTTCCTAAAATGTTATTTGTGTCATTCGCTACACTTTCACTATGATTTATACTCATAATTAAACTGCGAGTTTCTTATAATAATTCAAAGCATCTTTGGTCACTGTATTATGGCTGAATGTGATCAACAGAAAGGGTTCAACTGGTAATTAAAACTCTTTCTTGCTAAATTCCAAAACTCAAGTAAATAGCTGAAGTTTGAAGAACATATGCCATGTAAGGATTTCCATTTGAACAGCTTTAAGCTTTTCCTTGTAAAAATTCCGTACAGCTTCCTCTTCTGTATATGTCAACCTTTCACAATGCATAGCTGGTGAGTTTTGCTTTAGAAGGCACAACAGAGCCATCCACACGTGAATGTGAAGAGCAATATTGCATCAAGAAAAAGCTGAGAGATGCACAGAAGGAAGGGGAGAGAGTAAGGAGGTTTTTTTTTATGGCAAGTGAAAATGAAAAATAGCTGTGGGTGCTGGAAATCTAAAATCTAAAGATCAGAAGCAGCAATCAGAGATATTTTGCAAGGAATAAAAGAAGGCAAAAGAGCAAACCCAAAAGATGAAATGAGGACAAAAATTAAGTATGGGGTTCTAGCAAAGAGGCAAGCAAAGGAAGAACTATTTTGACTACTGGCACCATCTTAGATCAACTAGTATTTGTCCAGATGTGTTGTATTAACGTTTGTCATTTAAGCTATTGCTATCAGAAGTAGAATGCTAACTTTTGTCTTTCAGTTATGAGTTAAAATGAGTTAAAATGAGTTAAAAACTCAGCATGAGTTAAAATTTACATAACTGGTCCGTCTGGAAGTTTGAAGTTCCCATTAAACTGCTCTCTGACTAAGAGTTGAAACTAGACTTTTACTGCTGGGTTTTGTACTTGGCAAATGAGGGTTTTAAGAACTGTTTTTTTCCCTGCTTTTTATTGCACCAGAGAGGATGCAGAGCAGATTTATAGGTGATTGCTAGAGGTTATGAGGATTGTCATAAGGACAGACTGACTAGTTTTTGTTTTGGAATAAAGGAGACTGGAGGAGACTTATTTGAAATGTACAAGATCATGACAGATGTAGAATGGGTGAACAGGAACAGGAAGGCCCGATTTCCACTAGCAGGGGAGCCGATTCCAAGGGGGCAGAAGACTTAAATGAATCAGTGAGAGGATCAGATGGGAGCTGAGGAAACAAAATTTCCCCTGGAGTGGTGAGGATCTGGAACTCACTGGCTGAAAGGGTAGAAGAGGCAGATTTATAACACAAGCATACCCAGAGAAATATTTGTGTGCACACACTCAAACGTATTGCAGACACACACACACATAATAACACAAACACCCAGGCAACACATGCACACAGCAACACATACACACAAAACTGTTCTTCTATCCATATGCACCGCATGTCTCTATTACACCGCCAACCCTCAACCCACCAATTGACATTCTATCAACTCCACAGAGGTCAAATCTGCAAACACAAGCTAATGGAAAAGTTGCTTCAGCTCCTCCATTTTGCCTAACACAGTAAGCAAAAGGAAGAAGGTCAAGCAGGTGGATGAGGCACCCTCTTGAGTTTTGTGTTTCAACCAGGCTGGAGGAGAGGGTTCTCTCTCTCAGAACCAAGGGAGCACCAAGATGCAAACCACTCTCCAGCAGAGGCTCCATGAAATCAGTCACGTATGCCAATGAATAATGTTTCACTGTGATTTTAAAATCCCTTTGAAATGACCCACAGTTTATATCTTCATTACCATGCATGATGCTGTACTGATATAAAGGTGTTTTGGCAGCTTTTTAGTGAAGCTGTTTTCTGTTTTTGTCTTTGTAGGATATGAGCAGAGGTTCGCTGACCACCCCCCCCCCCCAATCCCCCCCCCTCAGAACAACATGAATCAGAGCAGGGGGAGCACTAGTGAATAGTAGAGGGAGAGAAGTAATGTGGATGGTGATGATGAGCAGCACAGTGCATTACTGCGTTGATATCCCACGGCACCACCTCAGAGACTGGCACTGTTATCAATGAGCAAAATAGATCAGAGGGGCATATGTCAAGAGGAAATACATCAGCTACTAGTCTGCCCACAGTCTGGAACATGGCATAAGGAATGTGATGTGAGGGCTCACTGGAGGAAGGGTCCACACATATGTATTGTCTTAGAGGATCCAGATAAGAAGCACAAGAACAACGTCTTCATAACAAGGCTGATAGCGATGCACAATGAAATGTATAGTGTGTTGACATTCCTGCCTGCTCAAAGCAGGAGGTGAAAAGGAGAATGGACGAGTCTACTTCCAACTCTTGCAAGAGGTTGTGCTGGACCAGGAGACCAGGACCACCACTCTGAATGTTATGTACACTTCTTTGGAAGGGCTCATCACACAGCCCCCCGGTTCAGATGACAATTACTGTGGAGACACAGAAAGAAGTCACATTTTTGTCTGCTTTTATACAGTCTCACCCTATTCCAACTGGGAGTCTGCTCACTGCCACACAGGAGCAGCCTGAAGCTCTTCAGGAAGAATGAAATGCCACCACAGGGCGACTTTGATGTCCTCACTGAGCAGAGGGGTGCCACTTAGGAGTAGATTGCTGCTGTCATTGGAGATAAGGATGCAGCTCATGAGCAGCTGATAGCTCTATAGGAATGAATGATGTTGTTCGTGGGCTGATAGCTGTTCTCCATGAGCAGAGAGCTGCCAAGCATGAGTCGAGTACTCAACTAGAGACATAGTAAGGGTGAACTCCTTTCCTGCAGAGACACTCATGTATTTTTTCATCTCATGTAGACAAGTGTGCCTGAGGAGAAGAGTGAAGATAGCATGGACCGTATACCTGTAGTCTGGAATCTGTCAGTCAGATCTGAAGGTTGAAACAATGGTCGTGATGCCACCAGATCACTGATCCATTGTTTACCCAATCCCTTGGGATGTGCCTGATGGGCAGGTCAGGACATTGATGTTCCCATTCATGAAGGCACAAAGTTATCTCTCATCATGGCCTGTCAGGCAGCAACACCGTCCCCTGCCCCCCACACCAGCCAGTCCACACTGATCCTTCAATTGGCTCTGAACAGCATCTACACAGACTCATAGAGAAAGACAGGAGCATTCCAGTAGCCAGACTGCTATCATACAGTGGATCCAAACCTACCGATAAGGCTGTTAAAAGGGAACAGCACTGGTTGTTTAATGATGGGCAAACATCATGATTTTCCATTCATATATTTGTTGATTTCACTTGTTATAAAGTATTCTCCAGACACTAGCAAAGTTTTAATGCATTCACATTTAGAGTGCGACACAGTTTTCAGCAGAGGTAAGTCACCCTGGCATTTCTACAGACCCTGCAATGTGTCGTCTAGTAAGGTTGCTAAAGTTATGCATTTCACGTCAGTCCACTGAAGGAGTCCGATTGCCACTGGACAGTGCCTGATGCTTTTCAAATAAAAATAATTTCCTCACTGCAGCAGAACACATGATAGTGAAGTAATCTAACAAATGGAATGGCTGCCACGTTATTCTGGCAATGATTAAGGATGATATCTAATGTGAAGATAATTCCCATTTAGATACTACTCCCCTGTTTTTCTCTGTTCTTACAGTGAGCAAGGTCATCTGGCAGGAAGAAAATCTGCTGTATGTTGTCCGTTCTCTAGGAGGTCCCATTTATGTACAAGACTGAAAGCAATAGGAACACTTGAAATAACGTCATTTAGAAGTGATTGTCCAGGCAATACAGTAACTACATCCATTTGTTGCAAACAGAGAGAAAGATGGTGTCTCTAGTACAGAGACACTCCGTTCTGCTCCAGTGTGTGCTGTGAAATAATCATTTGGTGCAATGGCTTAAACTCAACTCCCTTGGAATTACATGAGGGACTTCCCATTTCTGAATGAGTGTAGCCTTCATTGCTTTGAAATGTTAGCCCAACGAACCTCCCTTGATATGAGTGCCAATATGTCCAACATATTGTGGAGTGCATTACTCTCACCTGCGTTGGCTGCAATGGTGAATACCGACTAGACAATACAGTAGCCTATACTTCACAGATGTAGAGACTTCATTGTGGTGTCTTGCATCCTGAATAACATTACAGAGTAAATAGAGTGGCCAGTGGTGGCATTGAAGTATCAAGAAGACCCAAAGCCTGAGAGATATGGGAAAGAGCCTGAAGCCCACAAGGTTTGGAGGACAATGAAGACTACTGAAGTGTAGCAGTCGGTGGGTAGAGGTGGGTGGAGGTTGTTGGTGAAGTGATGATGGCCTGCTTCATCTCCAAGTAAGCAGAAGAGGGAAGCATAGTTTTGAATGAACAATACAATGCTTTGATTTCAAGATGCAGTGACATCTTGGTTAAAGCATTCAATCACACACCCACGGTTTGCATCTGCTGAATGGAGCTCCTCTGAGGAAAGTGCATTTTGTAAAGAGGTCAGTGATCTTTAAGCAAAATGCCAACCCATGACTGAAATAGGCAACTGAACCTCATCTTGAGAAGACCATTGGCATTCTCCAGATCATCCTGGTACAAGATCTTCTTGTACCTTCACTCAGCTGTTGTGATTAAAGTACAACCTGATATGAAAATCCTCAAAAATAGAGGAAACCCTTTGTTATTTCAGGATCCATCCCTCAAGGTAGTGCTGACAGCTAGAAGTGTCTGACAGTGCAGACTCATTCAAGTTAAAGAAGTCATGCCAGGAAGCATAGTGTTCGCCATTATAAAATTCTTTTCAAGATCCACAATGAGTTGGAGCCTTAGAGACAGGGAGGAAACCTGAAAGTTTTAAAATCTATTGAATTTTCTCTTGCGTATCACTTACCTGATAGATGTGAAGTTTCTCAATCAATGTCAAATCCAGGATTTATTTGCAGGCATCAATTAGGTTTGGTTGGGATGAATCCCAAGAAGATACTGAAGTATTTTTTGTACCATCAGAACCAACAACATATTTTGAGATTTCAGCAAGGCAAGGGTTTCAACACCCACAACTGTTTAAATTACCTCCCTCATAGATTTTAAATGAGATTAATTAACAAATGCTTAATGGCAAATGTATATCAATTATTACTCCCTAATAACTCTCTACTTTGTTGCATCCTTTCTGAATTCTTCTTAAAATATACCTCTTCAGTTGTGTATTAATTCCTTTCTCCTGAATTCCCTCAGGACTGCCACTGCAATGCAGAGAACCAGAGAACATTTTACTCCATTGATAGTTTATGTTGTGATCTTTGCTCAAGTAAGGCTTTTTGCCTAGAAGTCGGATTACGCAGCACTATTTTGTTTGGCAGGGCACAGTGCAAAACCACTTTTGCCCACATGTCACACCAGTGATTTTGCACTACTTGCACAATTGGACCAGGCATTATGGGAGACAATCCACATCTGCGCACATAATGTTTTCTTAGCATCGGACAAACATTTAATTGTGTCAGTTGTTGCAGTGAGGGTTTCACCAGATACTAACTTTAACTAGCTCAATGCAGCAATGTAAGATAAGATGAGATAAGATATCTTTATTAGTCACATGTACATCGAAACATACAGTGAAATGCATCTTTGCGTTGAGCCCGCAAGTGTCGCCACACTTCCGGCGCCAACATAGCATGCCCACAACTTCCTAACCCGTACGTCTTTGGAATGTGGGAGGAAACTGGAGCCCCTGGAGGAAACCCATGCAGACACGGGGATAACGTACAAACTTCTTACAGACAGTGGTGGGAATTGAACCCGGGTTGCTGACACTGTAATAGCGTCACACTAACCACTACACTACTGTGCCTGCCCAAAAGGTTGAGGCCCCAGTGAGATTCGAACTCACGGCCCCTGGTTTACAAGACCAGTGCTCTAACCCCTGACCTATGGAGCCTCCTGTACAGCTATGGAGTCTCTTTGTATGAATAACAGTATTTATATATTTACCACTGAACATTTATTAAAATTAATCATTAAAATCTGCAATGGGAGGAATTTTAAATAGCTTGTGAGTTCCTAAAATCCTGTCTTGATGCAATCTCAAAACATATTGTTCGTTGTGAACATACTGAACATATCTATCTTCCTGGGATATAACAAATTCATCCGAGTCAACTTTAACGAATAGCTGCAAGTGAATCCTGGATTTGGCATTGATTGAGAAACTTCACATCTGCGAGATAGGTGACATGCAAGAGAGAATTCAATGAATTTTAAATCTTCTTTTAGAATTCTTCCCAATGCCTTGGAGTACTGCTGACACCCAAGGGATAAAGGATTACAGGTTATCGGTACTTGACGGCCTGGAACAGCTTTGATTTTTCATCCCTAACCACAGGGATCAAGTAGAATACAGAGCATCAAATGGGTAGGTTATATCAGAATGAGCAACAAGTAATGAGCCATTCTCACTGATCTAATTGTGAAGGAACCTTTATATAATAGTCATCGTAATATGATCTAATTCAATTTTAGGCTCAAAGCGGAGAAACTTAACACAATTACTCAGATTCTTGTGTTTAGTAAGGCTGACTTCAATTGGTCCAAATTGTTCTTCAGTAAAATGACAGTTTGGTGATGAAGATGTTCAAAGAATAACTTGCTTAAAGTAGAACAATGAAGCCACTAAGGAGAAAGAGCTTCACTCACTAAATAAAACAAATATAGTCGACAAAAAAGGGGAGGTTATCTATCTTGGACCAAAATGGATAGATCCGAATATTATTTAATTTGGGAAAAACAGAGACTGTGGAGATTTGGAGAGACTGCTTTCAGGAACACAAAACATTAAAATGTGGTAGGTAAATACAAAAATAAGACAAGAAGGAGAGGGTGTTTTACCAGATATATGCAAGTACTTGGTTAAAACACATATGTATACAGCACTGTTACAAACATAAGAAATAGGAGCAGGAGAAAGCCATCTAGCCTTTCAAGCCTATCCTGCCATTCATCAAGATCACAGTTGATGTTGTGCTGGGTTCCACATCCCAGAAAGAATATATTGGCCCTGCAAGTAGTGCCACCAGTTCGCCAGAATGTTGTTCTCTCCAGAACTAAATTGTGCCATAAAATCAGTTGCTCATTTTGTTCAAAGTCAAAGTCAAGTTTATTGTCATATGCACAAGTAACATGTATGCACAGGTGCAATGCAAAACTTATCTGCAGCAACATTACAGAACACCTTGACTTTTTAATTTGACCACACACTTGTGAAACAGGAGGGGTGGTTTCAATATATTCAAAATGCTCTATAAATAAATATTGTTGTAGCAGCAGTCAGCCATTGACTAGGTTTAGATTACATTTGCTCTGATGCTATTTCAGTTATGGAATAATCCCATCTAATATAAATGAATTAATCACTATTAAGGCAGCAGCAAAGAGATCTCATATGAGCAAATTAAGGATTCACCCCTTTTTAGAGTTGAAACTAACTGCCAATTTATATTGACCCTGTCAAAAGGATTTATTTAGTTGCACAAAATCTGAAAGAAGATGTGAGTCAAGGCACGTCCACCAGATTCAGTAAAAAGTAATAATTAACAAGCCCTTTTACTTTATGTGAGAAATCACTGCCACAAGGATTTGTCTCAGGTGGAAAGTCTATAGCAGATTATAAATCCTAAACATTTATATTCCAAATGCAGCTATTATTACAATTTTGATAATTTTCCCATATTCACTCTAACCCTTGCCTACCATCACCAAATTGTGGAATATGGATATAATGAGTGAACTGCACACTTCATTCATGAAACAAGCACAGAATATCAAAAGCAAGACCAGAGCACGAGAAAGGTGTAACAAGCTATCATGGTGAGATTTGGTTGGGGTTTACACTCTACAGGTCTGAAAATGAACACTGAAACTTTTTAAACCTATTCCTATCTTTCATAGAAAAGAGATGAGATTAGGTAAAGTAGCCCATTGTTGCACTAATGAGATTAATCTGGCAGGAAGTCCATTCATGACTGATTCGTCCAATGGTTCCAACTCACCATAGTGACATTACAAAGACCTCTCAGATGTACTAACCACAAGTGGGTTCAGGAGGAGAAAATGATTCTTTGTTAAGTTTCATCCCAAGCAAAACCTCATGCTAGACTGTTGGCAGCTGCTTGTCTTCTTCTATTGGTAGAGTGGTGTTACACAGCATCCAATGTTGGCGCCCATCTTCAATGTATCGATAAAGTAAGGACCAAAAGTTATTTTCAATTTAAACGCACAATTAGTGTCCAACAGCCGGCACAATCTTAAGCTCCATTAGAACCATTAGAAATCTGAATAACATGTTTAAGGGAATATATTAACTTTCCCTTGTGGCCTTGCTGGTTAAAGAATCAAGCTGTTGGTCCACAAAGATAGGAAGATCTTTGGTCCATTTATAAGACTGTACTCAGTTGGCTAATCCCAACTCAAAACATTAGTGGTTTGCTGCAACTCACCTCAGTGAAGCAAACATAATGAAGGATATTTCTTTCATTAGTTGAAGAGAATTGTAGCTCTTGGCCTACATTTAATAATTACTATCGGAAGTGCATGTAAAGAGAGAGGGTAAGAACAGGAGTATTGTCTCCCACTGTTGAATAGACTGTCAACTTCCAGGCAGGGGGTAGAAAAAAAACTCAGCAGGAGAGAAACCAAAATGTGTCCACAGTTACCTTTACTCAAAGACTTCTTTGGTTCAGTGCACTTTCTTTTGACACTTAAATATGTTGTCGATCCTCCAGAGATGTCATTATGGAGAAGAGCATGGCCTCTTCGAAGCAATCAAACTTCAATCTGGGTTACTTTGTGCTGAATGTGAGAATGAATGGATTTGTTTTGGGAGGTGCGAAACTTGTTAAATCCTGGTCAGCCCTTTAAAGTGCACTATTTGTAACTTAGATGTTGTATGTAAGCTTACAGCTAATTTTTACCAAGAAATAGTAATGTCTGTGTTTGACAAAACAGCTTTTCACTTCCTTGGAAAGAGATATGTGTAATTGAATCTTCTCCATTTTGTATATCTCTTTGTATTTTCATAATCTAATTTATGGCCCAGGATTGAAATAGCCTGCTTTCTAAAAGATACTAACAGTCTAACATCAGACATGCACTTTTAAGAACATTAATTGTGATCAGAGTGATGTGGTTAATTTCTTCTTGATTAGCTGGGTATCTAATGTGCAGAATTGCTTCACTGTGTTCAGCAGTTTTCAAACAACAAATTTACAACAACAAATTGTATTTCTATTGCATCTTTAATGTAACGAAACATCCCCAAGACATTTAACACTGAGCCACAGAAGTCAATGTTAAGGCAGATGAACAAAATCTTGGTCAAAGAGAGATCAGAAGTGAGGCTACCTCCCCTCTTTCTTTCCAGTCCAGATGAAGGGTCTCAACCCGAAACCTCGACTGTCCATTTACCTCCACAGATGCTGCCCGACCCGTTGAGTTTCTCCAGTATTTTGTGTGTTGCTCCAGATTTCCACCTTCTGCAGTCTCTCTTGTGTCAGAAGTGGGGCTCTTCGCCAATGAATGCATAATGTTCAAGTCCATCTGCAGCTTCTCAGAAAATCAAACTGCCCCTTCCTGCATGCAGCAAGACCAATGCAACATTCAGGCATGGTCTGCTAAATGGCAAGTAACATCTACACCATAAAAGTGGCAGTCGATGACCATCTCCAACTAGAGGGAACATAACCACCTTCCTTTACAGTCAATAGCATTACCTCCATGGAATCTCCTGAAGGACAAGAGCGATAGTCACATGAGAACACCACCAACTGCAGGTTCCCTCAACCTCTCCAAGTTGCACACAATGCTGATTTGGAAAAATTTTGTCGGCAATTCATTTTCCCTGTGTTTAAATCCTGGAACTCTCTCCCAACAGCACTGTGGAGCATCCCCACCAGAAGGACTGCAGTGCTTCAAGAAAGGAGCTCACCACCGTCTTTTCAAGGGAATTAGGGATGGGCAATAAATGCTGGTCTTGCCAATGATGCCCAGATCCCAGAAAATGAATAAGTAATAGTGGCTTAAGAAATGTCCTAAAATACAGAAGGGACTTCCAGACCTTAGAACCAGGAAAGCTACCAGTGATGGGGGATGACATTCTGAGTCACACAAGAGGTTAGAATTATAAGAAAACAAAGTGGCATGTAAAAGGAAACTTAAAACATGCATTTGTAGTGTGTGTTTCATCACTTTGATCTAAAATGCTGATGGTCATTGATCTACCTTTGAGGTGTGGTCACATTTGTAATTCCAAAGTCATAAGGCCAAATAATTGTTTTAGTGATGTGGATTGAGCAATAAATATTTAGCTTCTTATAAGTGGTGCCATAGGATCCTTTCTGTCCCTCAGAATGAGTGCATCTGAGGTAGATTTAATGTCTATAAATGGACGGGACTCTAACACTATAGCTCTCCCTTTGTATTGCTCTGAACCATTGCCAAACTGTGTTTAAGTCTCTAGAGTGAGATTTGAAAATACAACCCTCTCACACAGCAATGGGAATTTTGCCAACTGAGCCACAAATTGGTGTAGACATACAGCTAGAGGATGTCACAGAGTAAGATATCAAACACCATGAGTGGAGATTGAACATCCTTAGTGTCCAGAGAAGGTTCATCACGATGTTGCCTGGAATGGAATATTTCAGTTAAAAGGAGAAACCAGATAGGCTGGGTTTGTTTTCTCTGGAACAGAGGAGGCTGAGGGGTGACCTGATAGAGTTGTACAAGATTACGAGGGGAATAAACAAAGCAGTTAGTAAGAATCTTTGTCCCTTGGTGAGGGGTCTTGAAAGCAAGAGGGCAGGCAAGAGGGAAAGCAAGAGGGTTAGCGTAACGCTATTACAGCACCGGCGACCCAGGTTCAATTCTGGCCACTGTCTGTAAAGAGTTTGTACGTTCTCTCCGTGTCTGTGTGGGTTTCCTCCAGGTGCTCTGGTTTCCTCCCACATTCCAAAGACGTATGGGTTAGGAGTTGTGGGCATGCTATGTTGGCGCCAGAAATGTGGCGACACTTGCGGGCTACCCCCAGAATACTCTATGCAAATGATGTATTTCACTGTGTGTTTCAATGTACATGTGACTAATAAAGATATCTTATCTTATTTTGCCTTATCTTATTTTATCTCATCTTATCTTATATAAGGTGAGCAGTAGAAGGTTTAGAAGGGATCTTTCTTTCACACAGACAGTGGTTGGAGCAGTTGGAGGCAGATACTCTAATAATATTTAAGAAACATCTAAACAAGGACTTGAATCACCAAAGCATAGAAGTTTATGGACCTATTGTTGGTAAATGGGATTATTAAATAAGCAATTGTCAGCCTGGACATGGTGGGCTGAAGGGCCTTTTTCTGTGCTGTACGACTCTATGACACTTTGACCATTTTGCTGATCAGGTATTTCTTGCATCTAGTGTTAGTCAGATAACAAGACAGGGCTATTCCTGCCGGGTATTCCAGGTTAGGGTCTACATGATGGAGGGAAGCTTCACACAATCATCAGCAACTACATTGTATCCCAACAAGCCTTTTGCTTTCTTTAAAGGTTCTGGTCAACTCTAACGGGATGCCAGAGTACTTCATTAAGTGAGAATCTGCTGTAGAAGGTCATCTGCTCATTATAAAACCTGTCTGAATATTATTCCATTGACTTACAGAGTCACAGAGCTATACAGCACAGAAAAGGGCTCTTCGTCCCACCAGATCCAGACCAACACATCTACACTAATCCCATTTGCCCTCATTAGGACTGTATCTTTCTATGCCTTGCTGAAGTCTTTCTAAATGCCTCTTAAATGTAGTAACTGTATCTGACTCCACCACCTCCTCTGACAGCAAGTTCCAGGTATCAACCACACTCTGTGTAAAAAAAACTTACCCCTCAGATCCCTTTTTAAACTCCTTCCTCTCACCTTAAATCTATGCCCTCTTTCTTTTGACACCCCTATCATGGGGAAAAAGATTTTGACTATCTGTGCCTCTCATAATTTTATATACTTCTATCGAGTCACCCCCTCATCCTCCTCCGCTTCAGGGAAAGCAGACGTCGCCTATCTAATCTCTCACCATAATTAAAGTCTGCAAACCAGGCAACATCCTGGTGAATCTCCCCTGCACTCTCTCCAGCACAGAGGAGAAAATAATTTGTAGGGAGATCTGAAAGGACAGCAATGTAATCCTGCCACATTACTGCACAGGCAGTGCAGAGATAAATGTCCTCAGTACTCCCCCTCCACTTTCCCACGAGCTTAAACTTTATTTGTCTTCTATTTCATTCAGAAGATAATGAGACTAATTTAACAAAGTTATCATTTATTCAAGAAATGAATCCTTGAATTGGAAATTTGCCAACATCACTCACTTCTTGAGAAGGGTCTGAAATTTAAAAACAACTTGAAAATTACAGCTGGAGGAGTGGGCAAACTTCTTGAAGGTATAATTAGGGACAGAGAAACTGGATGAAGATGAACTAAATGGAGAGAGTTGGTGTGCGATTGTAAAGCATCATTTTGTACACTGAACCCATTGTTTGAAAAACTAATTACTGTGGTGGATGGGAAGTGTCTTGGATGATAATTGTTTGCATACACTGAATTTTGCTCTGATGAGACTGATGACAAAAATGAAAGTGCATAGAATTGGATATTGTCCATTGATATTGGTAAGTGATTATTGAGGAAACAGAAGGGACTGATTAGAGATAACAAAAGAAGAGAGGAGATGACATAAGAGAGCACCAAGTTTGAGGTTGCAGACACTCTTGTATCTCAGACCTCTCTGGAGATCCATGTGCACCCAAAGCACTTACTCAATTGACGTATATTCCCATTCTCTCCAGCTGCAGAGCTGCTTCTCTCCACTGTTTGTCCTTTGAAGCTATGGCCTTCAGGGCTCTTCCCTAACTTCCTTCTGGAAACCTTTCCTATGACCTCACCTTTGCTGTGAATTCAGAGATGCTGGCACAATTTAGCAAATGTAACCAGTGTTAAACATGGAGTCATTCAGTCATAGTGTTATACAGCATTGAAACAGGCTCACTGTGTCTATGCTGACCATCTTACCTGTCTATACTAATCCCACTTGCCTGCATTAATTGCACGTTCCTCTATGCCCTGCTCATTCAAGTACCTGCCCAGATGCCTCTTAAATGTTGTCACTGTTCCTGCCTCCGTCATCTCTTCTGGCAGCTCATTCCAGATATAACCTACTCTGTGTATAAAAAATTTACCCCTCAAATCGCCTTTAAACCTTCTCCCTCTCACCTTAAACCTATGCCTCTAGTTTTAGACATCCCTCCCATGGGAAACAGACTCTATCTACCCTGTCTATGTCTTTTATAATTTTATATATTTCTATCATGTCACCTTTGCTCCAGGAAAAAGAGCCCCATCCTGTCAAATCTCTCCTTTTAAATCGAGCTATCCAATCTGGGCAACATCCTTGTGAATCTTTTTTGCACCCCTCCCCACCTCCCCCCCCAAGCTCAATCACCTCTTTCCTGTGGTGTGGTGACCAGACCTGCACACAATGCTCCAAGTGCGGCTTAACTAACGTTTTGTACAACTGTAACAGAATGTCCCAACTCTTGCACTCAGTGCCTTGGTTGATGAAGGAAAATATGCCATACACCTGGTTTACCACCCTGTCTACCTGTGTTGCCACTTCCTATGTACTTGTACCCTGAGGTCTCTCTGTTCTACAGCATTCCCTAGGGCTCTGTCATTCACAGTGGATGTCATGCCCTGGTTTAACTTCCCAAAATGCATAACCTCCCACTTGTCTGAATTAATTCCATCTGGCATTTCTTTGCCTACTTTCCCAGTTGACCAATATCCTGCTGTAACCTTAGACAACCTTCTCCACTGTCCCATATACCACCAATTTTGGTGTCATCTGCAAACATATTAATCAGGTCACCTGCAATCTCATCCAAATCATTAATATGTATGACTTGTTTGTTATATATATTAACAATATTAACAACAGGGGACCCAGACTGATCCCAATGTACACACCACTGCTAAGTACACCACTGGAGCACACCACTGGTCTCATGCCTCCTGTCTGGAAAACAGCCCTCCACTACCACCTCTGACTCCTATCACCAAGCCAACTGAGTATCCAATAGGCAAGCTCACCCTGAATCCCATGTGATCTAGTCTTCCAGACCAGCCTACCATGCAGAAGGTTATCAAAGGCCTTGTTAAGGTCCATGCACACATCTATTGCCCTGCCCTCTTGGTCACCTCTTCAAAAGAACTCATCAGTTTTCTGAGACACGATTTCCCAAGCACAAAGCCACGCTGACTATCTCTAATCAGGCCTTGCTTTTCCAAATATCTCAGAATCCCTTCCAATAACTTTCCCATCAGCGATGTAAGGCTCACTGGCCTGTAGTTCCCTGGCGCATCCCTGCTGCTCTTTCTTAAATAAAGGGACAGCATTAGCTATCCTCTAGTCTTTCAGCACCTCACCTGTGGTTAACAAAGTTACTAAAATCTCTGCCGGGGCCTGAGCCCCTTATATCTTGTTTCCCATAACATTCGAGGATACACCTGGTCAGGCCCTGGGGATTAATCCACCTTTAATGTATTTCAGGAGCTCCAACATCTCCTCCTTCATAATATTGATATGCTCCAGGATAACTCTGTGCCCTCCTCTGAACTCATTAGCTTCCATGTCCTTCTCCACGGAAAATCAGCCTCTCACTTCTGGAAGTGAGCTACGGCTTGTCTGGTTACCAACACTATTCCAATATTACTGTGCTTTTGTTTCTCAGTTTGTTTGGACCCAAGAGATAAACTCCATAATTAGCAACATTCTGGTTGAAGACATCTCAACAATGACTCAGTGTGATTCCAGACAGATACTGTGTTCAGACTGTTATGCCTATTGTGGTCTCCCTTCAAGCTTTGTGTGATATCCTAGACAGTGTCTCTGTGGACCTTGTTACCACATGTCTACCAGACTTGGATGGTTTTGTTCCAACTCAGCTAAATCAATCTCTGTCAATCTAGATGAAAAGCCTTGAAGCCTTAAATTCCAAGAGGACCTCTCTGAGAAGTACCATTCTGATGAATCATACAAGTAGTCCCATTTGTCTGGCATAGTATGTTCACCCCTTGCATCAGTTTGAAACTTGAGTAACTGTTCCAAGATTATGGAATAGTTTCCTGGTACAAGGTCTTCTCTTGCTTCTCAATCTTCACATTGGCTCTTGCACTTTCACACTCGGCTCTCTTCGCTGTGACTGTCCTGTTTTCGCTGTCTGGTCTCCCGGGTTGCCCTGGTCATGCTGACTATGTGTCCCACCTACACTCCCTTTAAACTCAAGTGGACAAGTGCCCAACAAGAAAGGATTTGTTATTAATCTTGTCATGTGACATCCATTCAGGAAGAGTGATCATAAAGAATTCTTCCTTAAGATGGAAACTGAAGTAATTTAATCCAAAACTTGGGTCCTAAATCTAAACAAAGGAAACTATGAAGTTGTGATGAGTGAGTAGGTAATAGCAGATTGGGGAGTTTTGTTAAAGGGTACAACAGTAGATAGACAATGGATAACATCGAAGGAGTAAATATAGGAACTACATCAGTTATATTCCTGCCTGCCTGGTGTAGAAATGCAGAAGAAAAACTGGCTGAACAATAGCTAATAAAAGAGGTTAAGGATGGCATTAGATCCAAAGAGGAGTCATATAAGTTTGTTAGATATCATGGCAAACCTCGGTGCTGGGAGCAGCTTAGATTTCAACAAAGACATTGATTAAGAGAGCAAAGATAGAATATGAAGTAAACTAGCAGGCAATGTGTGAGAAAAGAAAAGAAAGATCAGTGAAGTTAGGTGTTGGTTCCCTCTTGTCAGAAATGGGAGAATTCATAAAAAGGAACTTGGAAATGGCAGTGCAGTTAAACAAATACCAGGGATCTGTCTTCACACAAAAAGACAGAAGTAAATTTCCAGAAATGTTAAGGAATCAAAAAACCTCATGAAGGTGAGGAATTCCTACCATGGGCAGGCATGGTGGTGTAGCGGTTAGCGTAATGCTATTACAGCACCGGCGACCCAGTTTCAATTCCGGCCACTGTCTATGAGGAATTTGTACGTTCTCCCCATGTTTGCATGGGTTTCCTCTGGGTGCTCCAGTTTCCTCCCGTTTCCTCCCACATTCCAAAGACATACGAGTTAGGAAGTTGTGGGCATGTTATGTTGGCACCGGAAGCACGGTGACACTTGCGGGCTGCCCCCAGAACTCTCTATGCAAAAGATGCATTTTACTGTGTGTTTTGATGTACATGTGACTAATAAAGAGATCTTATCTTATCTTATTTATCTTAATTAAAGGAAATTAATGTTAGTAACAAAATCCTGCTGGAGAAATTAATGGCACTGAAAGCTAATAAATCCATAAGGCCTGATAATTTGCATCCCGGAGTACGAATGGGGATAGCTATGGAAATAGTAGGTGCACTGGTTATCATTTTCCATAACTTTACAGATCATGGAACAGTTTCTGCATATCAAGAGCATTGTAACTCTTATTATGTAAAAAAAAGGGAGAAAGGCAACAAGGAACTGCAGACTGGTTCACCTAACATCAACATTGTGGAGAATAAAATGGGCTAGGGTAGGATTAGTGTAAACATGGCGGTTGATTGTCAACACAGACTTAGTGGGCCAAAGGGCTTTTTTCTGTGCTGTATCTCTCTATGACTGTACGATGTCAAAATATAGAAGTTCATAGAAGTTCTATCTCAGGCAAGTTCTGGTGAATCTCTTCTGCACACTCTCCAGTGTAATCTCGTCCTTCTTCCAGTGTAGCGACCAGAATTGCACACAGTACTCCAGCTGAGGACAAGTTAGTGTTTCATGTGGTTGTAGCATAACCTCCCTGCTTTTATATTCCATCCCTTGACTAACGAAGGAAAGTATCCCATATGCCTTCTGCAAAGATTGAGATGACCAGACACTTTGAAAAGATTAACTACACTGGACAAAGTCATCATGGATTACTGGAAAGGAAATAATACTTGACAACCCTACTGAACATTTTTGAGAATGTAGAATAGATAAGGGTGCCAATAAATGTAATGTGATAAAATCCTACATAGAAGTGTATGAAACTAAAGCATGCAGTATTGGGGGTACTGTACTGGCATGGAGTGAAAACTGGTTGACAAAGAGTGGCAGGCAGTAACTAAAGAAATATCATGGGGGTCAATGCTTGGCTGCAGCTATCACAATGTAGATCAATGCTTTTCAGGAGGGAATAAAACATAATATTTCAAAGTTTCCTTACAGCATTAAACTGGTGGGATTGTGAATTGTGAGAGGGATACAAAGAGGTTTTAGAGAAACTTAGACTGATTGAGTGATTGAGCAAAACCTTGGCAAATGCAGTATAACATGGATAAATGTGAAACTATCCACTTTACTGGGAAAAACAGGAAGGCGGCAAATTATTTAAATGGTATTAAATTAAAGTGTTAATTACAAAGAAACTTGGGTCTCCTTGTACACCAGTCATTGAAAGCATGTACAGCTAGCAGTTGAGAAGGCAAATGGTATGGTGGGGTTCATAACAAGAGGTTTCATACACAAGAACAAGGATGCTTTGATGCAGGGCCTTGGTGATACAACACTTGGAGTACTGCGTGCAAATTTGGCTTCCTAATCCAAGAAAGGATATACTTGTCATAGAGGGCAGTAATGAAAGTTCACCAGACTGATTCCAAGGATGATAAGGATGCTGTATGAGGAAAGGTTGGGTCAATTAGGTCAAATAGAGTTTAGAAGAATGAGAGGGAATGTCAGCGTAATGCACAAAATTCTGATGGGGCTTGACAGACTGGATGTAGGGAAGAGATTTCCCTTTGTCGGAGTGTCTAGAATGAGCAGTCATATTCTCAGATCACAGGGTAAGATACTTAGAGCTGAATTGAGAGAAGTTTCTTCAATGGGAGGATGGTAAACCTATGGAATTTGCTAAGTCAGAGAGCGATAAAGGCCAAATCATAGATGTATTTAGAAAGGAGGCAGATAGATTTCCAGACACAAAAGGTATTGAAGGGTACTGGGAGGGAGAGGGACTAAGATATATATTGAGCAGCAATTTTCCTACAGCCATCAGGTTCTTGAACCTGCCTGCACAATCCTAACCCTACCTCAGCAATGGAACACCATGGACCACCTCTTGCACTACCATGGACTTATCTTTGATTGTGTCTTTTTTTTGCACTAAGGTTTGCTTTTGCACAGTCTTTTTTTTAAAGTGTATGGTATAATTTTATGTAGAATTTATGTATGATTTATATTCTATGTGCTGTCTGTACCTTCGTGCCTTTGATGCAAGCAAGTTTTTCATTGTACCTGTACCTCTCTGTACTTGTGCACGTGACAGTAAACTTGACTTGACTTGACTTGATTTGAGATAGATGGTCAGCTGTGATCATATCAAATAGCAGAGCAGACTGGAAAGTCCTCCTCCTATTTCCTGTGTTTCTGTGTCAGTCCAAGTGCCCCTCGATCATGAAGCACATGTTTCCCAACTTCTTAACCTAATCACTCTGGGCAGCTAATACTACCAGTCCTTTATCACAAGAGAGACTCCCCCAAGTTTTATTTTAGGTCACTGAACCTTTTCCCATACTCCAGAATTTCTCAAGTATTTAAAACCTCGACCATTCACATTCACCATCTTGGGACCACGTCCCATTAACTGACACCACCCTCAACTGCTCTCCATAGTCTGTGTAATTGACTATTCCAGTCCTGATGCAGAGTCTCGACCCGAAAGGTCGACTAACCCTTTGCCTCCACAGATGCTGCCTGACCCACTGAGTTTCTCCAGCAGTTTGTTTCTTGTTCCAGATTCCAGCATCTGCAGTCTCTTGTGTCTCTAATTGATTGGTCTGATCAACAGAGCCAATTGTCTCTTGAGTTCTGCAATAGTTTCCTCGTTATTTGCCCTGTTTTTGTCTGCCTTAGTAATGCCTTTCCCATTTTCCTAGTTGCTGAACCCATTCCCTGTGGCCACACCATACTGACTTACAGGTTTACTTCTGGCCCACCCACCACTTCCTGTCTCTCCTTCCGTCATTGGCGCACATGGATCCCTTCTTCCTTTTGCACTGAAGCTTTGGCAGAGCAAGTATTTCTGGAGGGAATGATCTGTCTGTTTGCTCCTTTGCTCCTTATTTAACATTAAGTGTTGATCTGAGGTCCCAAGTCCTCTAGTTCAGTTCTGACCCACCACTGCCGGTTTCTGGCTGTGCTCCAATTATCAACAGCTCGTGCTCCTTATTACCTTGAGCCACGGTGCACTTATTCCCCCAGAGTTCACAACAATTCTCTAGGGCATGTATATAACAGTACATTACTTTTCATTGTTGGGATTTGTCCAAAGTTGTACCAGTGAATATCTCACTCCGTTATTGAGCAGTCTGCTGCAGTGTCCAAACTCACTACAGTGTCTTGATGATTTATTTTAATAGTAGTTGTAAACTCACTGCAGTCTTTCATTTTATTGTCATCTGTGGCATAAATAATCATTCAATATGCATCCCTTCCTGTCATCATTAACTTCAAAGGACCTCTCCAGGTGACCCAAAGGGTGCATTTCCTCAAAAAAACATTGACTGCAAATTTTCTGCATCAGCCACCATTCTGTTTCCTTCTGCAAAATGGTGTCAGAAGTCAAATATTAGCATAATTATAACAATTTAGTGGTAATTGGGTGAAGGGAGTTGTACGTGGGACACATGGACCAGATGAGTTTAGAGGGCAGGTGGGCAGGGGGGAGAGTAACTGAAGGAAAATAGGCCTTCAAAGTTAGGGTACAAGGGAATACCAACAAAGATTTCATTGCTGTGCAAGGGCCTCACAGCTGAAAGCCTCCCAGCAGTGACTTATCCAACTTTGGTCATTTTGCAAACAGCTCTTGATTCTTCAAAAACAATCCCTGTTGTTCAAATGCTTCATTTATACAATGAGCCCACTTCAACTCTGATGATGCAATTTTAAAACTAAAGTGGGTTTCGGATCTCAGCACTTTTTCCAGCAGTTTACAGCCTTACACAGATTTGCTATCCCTGCTGAGTAATCAAATTATTTTTTTCTCTCCTCTTTAACTAACGTATTAAACTTGTGGAAGGTGTTTCAGAGACAATCCTGCTGATATAAAACCATCCTTGCTTACCGTCCAAAAGAAGACTTTCTCTGCTTGTGTCAGCTCACTGAAAGAAATTTTCTTCTCCCAACAGTATCATTAGTTTAACTCTGTCTCTTCTGGTTATCAGCTCCCTTGACAGCAGGAACAGTTCTCTGTTTCAAATCATTAAAAAGAAGGCCCACACTCCTTATGAATATATAAGATATGCAGCTTCACAGTGGAATGATTGTTGTGCTGAACTGCTATTATCATTTGGTTGAACTGAATTCAGACATGAATCCATTATTGGAAACATTCAGCAGGTCAGGCAGCATCTGTGGAGAGAGAAACATTGAACAATTCAGGTCCTGGGCTGTTCATCAGAACTGGGAAAGAAGAAAGCAAGTTAGTTTTAGGTGACAATGAAGGTGGTAAAGAGGTTTATTGGAACAAAGGGAATAGTGTTAACTGTTTCTCTTTCCACAGTTACTGCCTGATCTGCTGTATGCTTGCAACATTTCCTCTTTTTATTTCAGACTTTCAGCATCTGTTTTTAATTTGATTTTCATGTATCTACTGTTCCTTTCTGATGCTTTAACCAAGAATCACAATATTTTATATGAAAATGATCCCAGTAGCTTAGAGTTATTTTTCTCATGGTAGACTTGAATTACATTGTTGTGAGAACCCAAAGTTCCCAGATGTGTTTCCTCATTTACAAAAATTGTTTTGATTTGTACTTTGGGAATAATTCTTGATCTCCCAATCTACCTCGTTGTGGCCCTTGCACTTTATTTGTCTATTTGCACTGCACTTTCTCTGTAACTGCAATATTATATTCTGCATTCTGCTTTCTTTTTACTACCTTGATATAATTATGTATGACATAATCTGTCTGAATTGCACGCAAAACAAAGCTTTTCACTGTATCTCGTTAAATGTGACAATGATAAACCAATACCAATACTAATACATAACTGCCAGCTAAGAATATGACAACAATATCAATGAAAGATTTTATCTATTTAGTGTATCCAGTTGCTGTGTACGTAAATGTGTGAAGTATGCACGAGTTACATACTTATGCAGAGTGTACATGAAGTAAGTCGAGTAAACAAAGTTTACTTGTCTTATTATTTCTCCATGTTTTTTAGTGATTTGCCAAATTCCTGGCATGACATATTATTGGGATAAAAACTCACATGTATATTGCAAATTGACTCCATCAATGTAAAATAGGAAACTTGTGTGATGAAACAAAAAATGGCATTTGAGTCAAGAAAGAAGACTTACCTGTGAGCTGATGGTAATGGTCACCACAGCGGCAGTTTGAGGCATTGGCTGTGTTGCTGAGTGCAGTGGTGACCACACTTGAGTACCAGCAAGTATCAGATTATGGAGAGAACACCATAATCACTATAATCTTTCAGTTCATGCATAGAATGCATGGAAATGTTTCTCAAAGCAAATAACACAGTGGAAATTGATGTTAATGGTGAGAATGGACCTACTTAGAACCGTAATATACAGGAAAACAATAAAGCTATTTTGTTAACTGAAATGGGTTCTAAAGAAAAGCAGCATGTTAGCAGGTCTGCCAAAATCATGAAAAGCAAAAGATGTTTTGCTTAGTGAAGTAATATGGGAATTACAGGAACATTTCAATCCTAAACTCTCAGAAACTAGAGAGTTACAAATTTGGAACTGAGAATCAAAAGTTAGGAGAGATTCTCAGCAAGGACCTTGTCTCATGGAAAAACTTATCCTCCCTCTGCAACTTTGGCACTTATTTAGACCAGGCATTGTGGAGTCAAGTTTGCTCATGATTTAATAATTGATTAAACTTGATCAAAATTATTGAGTATCTAGATTTGATCTTGCATGCAAAATCATGACACCTATGGAAGTACTAAAGATCTTTAATCAATGCCAACTAGAAATACAGCCACAGTACACATTCACAAAGTGATAGCTAGAATTCCAAGCAGAATCCACAGTGCGTGTGTGAGATGAGCCTGAATCCTTGCTGTAGGTATAACAGAAGCCATCCACCTCATGTACGTCAACCGAAAATGGGACCTTCAGGACCATGGGTACATACCTTCAGCATGCAATTCTAAGCCAAGGCAGTTTAGCAGAACAACTCCTGTGGTGTGAGTTCTTCACAGAAGGGAATTTTTTACAGTAATAAATTTACATTGCCTACTTCATAGAGTCATAGAGTCACAGAGCACTGCAGCACAAAATAGGCCCTTCAGCCCATTTCGTCCATGCCAAGCTGGTCCCATCTACCTGCACCCAAACCATAGCCCTCCATGCCTCTCTCATCCATGCACCTATCCAAACTTCTCTTAAATGTTACAATTGAAGCCGCATCCACCACTTCTGCTGGCAGCTCGTTCCACACTTGCACCACTCCCTGAGTGAAGTAGCTCCCCCTCAGATTCTGCTTAATTATTTAACCTTTCACCCTAAACCTATGACCTCTAGTTCTAGTCTCACCCAACCTGAGGGGAAAAAACCTGCATGCATTCACCCTATATATACCGCTCATAATTTTGTATACCTCTATAAGATCTCCCCTCATTTTCCTGGGCCCCAGGAAATAAAGTCCTAACCTATTTAACCTTTCCCTATAACTCAAGTCCTCAAGTCCCGGCAATATCCGTGTAAATTTTCCCTGCACTCTTTCAAGCTTATTGATAGCTTTCCTGTAGGTAGGTGACCAGAACTGCGCACAATACTTGAAGTTTGGCCTCACCAGTGTCTAAAACAACTTCAACATAACATCCTGACTCCCGTTCGCAATGCCCTGATTTATGAAGGCCAATGTGCCAAAAGCTCTCTTTACAACCCTATCTACCTGCGATGCCACTTTCAAGGAATTATAGATCTGTATTCCCAGGTCCCTTTGTTCTACTGCACACCTCAGTGCCCTACCATTCACTGTGTAAGTCTTACCCTGGTTTGTTCTCCCAAAGTGCATCACCTCGCACTTGTCTGCATTAAATTCCATCTGCCATTTTTCAGCCCATTTCCCAGCTGGTCCAGATCACTTTGCAAGCTTTGATAGCCTTCCTCGCTGTGCACTACGCCCCCAAAGTTGGTGTCATCTGCAAATTTGTTGATCCAGTTTACCATATTATCTTCTAAATCATTAATATAAATCATTGATGAACAATAACGGACTCAACACCGATCACTGCAGCACACCACTAGTCACAGGCCTCCAATCAGAGAGACAACCATCTACTACCACTCTCTGGCTTCTCCCGCAAAGCCAACGTTGAATCCAATTGACTGCTTCATCCTGAATGCCAAGTAACTTAACCTTCTGGAGCAGCCTTCCATGCGGGACTTTGTCAAAGGCCTTGCTAAAGTCCATGTGGACAACGTCCGCCGCCTTCCCCTGATCAACCTTCCTGGTAACCTCCTCGAAAAACTCTATAAGGTTGGTTAGACATGACCTGCCATACACAAAACCATGTTGACTATCCTTAATCATGCCCTGTCTATCCAAATACTTATATATCCTGTTCCCTAGAATACCTTCTAATAATTTACTGATGACTGATGTCAGGCTCCTCGTCTATAATTTCCCAGCTTATTCTTAGAGCATTTCTTAAACAGTGGATCAACATTAGCTATCCACCTGTCCTCCGGCACCTGACCTGTGGCTAAGGAAATTTTAAATATCTCTGCCAGGGCCCCTTCAATTTCTACACTAGTCTCCCACAAGGTCCAAGGGGACACTTTGTTTGGCCCTGGGACTTATCCACTCTAATTTGCCTCAGGACAGCAAGCACCTCCTCTTCTGTAATCCAGCTATGGTCCATGATCTTACTGCTCTTCTTCTCCAGTTCTATAGACTCTGCGTCTGTCTCTCGAGTAAATACAGATGCAAAACATCCATTTAAGATCTCCCCCATCTCTTTTGGTTCCACGCATAGATGACCACTGTGATCTTCAAGAGGACCAATTTTGTCCCCTACTATCCTTTCACTCTGAATATAGCTATAGAAACCCTTGGGATTCTCTTTCACCCTGTCTGCCTAAGCAACATCATGTCCTCTTTTTGCCCTCCTGATTTCTCTCTTAAGAGTTCTCTTGCATTTCTTAGACTCCTCAAGTGCCTCGTTTGATCCTAACTGCCTGTACCTGATATGTGTTCCTTCTTTTTCTTTACCAGGGCCTCAATATTCTTCAATAGCCAGGGTTCCCTAAACCTGTTAGTCTTGCCTTTTATTCTAACAGGAACATACTGATTCTGTACTCTCAATATTTCACTTTTGAAGGCCTCCCACTTACCAAGCACCTCTTTGCCAGAAAACAACCTACCTCAAAGCACGCCTGCCAGATCCCTTCTGATGCCATCAAAATTGGCCTTCTTCCAGTTTAGAATCTTAACCCTAGGACCAGTCCTATCCTTCTCCATAATTATCTTGAAACTAATGGAATTATGATCACTAGACCCAAAGTGTTCCCCTACACTCACTTCTGTCATCTGCCCTATCTCATACCCTCAGAGGAGATCCAGTATCCCTCTCTCTCTAGTTGGGACCTCTGCATATTGATTAAGGAAACTTTCCTGAACACATTTGACCAACTCTATCCCATCCAGTCCCTTTACAGTATGGGTGTCCCAGTCAATATATGGAAAGTTAAAATCACCACTATCACAACTTTATATTTCCTAAACCATCTGCTATCTGTCTACAAATTTGCTCCTCTAAATCCCACTAACTATTGGGAGGTCCATAATATAGTCCCATCAAAGTGATCATCCCTCTTTTATTCCTCATTTCCACCCAAATTGCCTCAGTAGTCGAACCCTCATGTCGTCCCCGAGCACTGCTGTGACATTTTCCCTGATGATTAATGCCACCCCTCCCCCTTTAATACCTCCCCTTCTATCATGTTTAAAACAACGGAACGCTGGAACATTGAGCTGCCAGTCCTGCCCCTCCTGCAACCAAGTCTCACTAATGGCTACAACGTCATAATTCCATGTGCCGATCCATGCTCTAAGTTCGTCTACCTTACCGACAATACCCCTTGCATTGAAATAAACGCAGCTCAGAACACTTGTCCCGTCATGTTCAATCTTTCGGTTTCCATCTTTGTTTGTAATCTTAACATTTACTTTCCCCACAGCCTCTCCACTTGTCGCCTGCCACACTGGTTCCCACCACCTTGCAACTCATAGAATTTATATGCAAATGTGGCAAGAGCCAAAGTGTTCACCAAACTAGAACCATCATGTACACATCTTAGTTAATTATTGATAAGAAGTCAACAATATTTTCCAATTAATACACATAAGGGTCTGTATTTGCAACTAAAACTGTCTTATGATGTGAAATTATCAAGAAGATCTTTCAAGCTGCAATGGACAAGATAACATATGGTATAGATCAGTGTCTTTGCATAACCATCTGGCTAAAGTAATAGGTCTGCCCAGTCAGAAATGATGAAACACATTCACACCAAAGACAATTCCTATGGTCTTTTTCTCAGTATGAGGAGAGATCTTTCTTTTCATTCTCCATCACCTTGCATGAATTATATGACATTTGCATAATAGCATCTTATGTATCAAGTAAATACAACAGAATAAGATTATTGAATGTTAGAAGTGGCTACACAAATATGATGTAAGGTTCAAACAAAATAAGCATGTATTTGTACAGGGCTAAGTAATTTACCTTGGGATAAAAATTGATTCAAATGGATTCCAGTTAGTCTAAGAAAAAGTAGAAGAAATTCTTAAGGCAAGAAAGCCTGAAACTATCATGGACCTTCGGTCATTCCCTGGTTTAGTACCTACTGTCCTAGGTTTTTGCTGCATCTTGGAAGAGTACTCGTGCTTCTTACTGAAGAAAAGCAAAAATTGGAATTGGGGCAAAGAACAGCAAATGGCGTATAATTCATGCAAGGTGATGAAGAATGAAAAAAAAGATCTCTCCTCATACTGAGAAAAAGACCATAGGAATTGTCTTTGGTGTGAATGCGTTTCATCATTTCCAACTGGGCAGACCTATTACTTTGGCCAGATGGCTGTGCTGAGAATGCAAAGGCTTCTTATTATGATTATACAATTAAATATGGAGCTTCAGAGCAAACTGTGGCTGCAGAAGTGTTGTCAAGGTTACCATGTAGGATTTCATGTACATGCACAGGGTTTGAGAGCATAAACTTCACATTCAAAATATTAAAAGAAGATTTTTGTTTGCAATAACGTAAACAGAAGATGTGGTTCTCCAGTGAGTATATTAAAAGCTATAAAAGGAAGAACTGAATATGCAGACATGAGACTGTATTATAACTAAACGTGTGCGTTACTGAAAGAAAAAGATTGCATTAAACGAGGAGAGAAGAGCTTCACATTGAATATTCTGGTACATGAACATTAAATCAGTTGTCAGGTTTATTGATTGACCAAGATTAGATAAAGGTCTTGAAGAGCTCGTAGATGTTTACTATTTGTCAAGGAAGTCAAAAACATTGCATATCCTGGAAATCGGAAAATATAAACAGAAATTGCTGGGAACACTTGGAGTTCTGACAAAAGGTCTCAGACCTAAAACGTTAACTGTTTCTCTTTCCACAGCTGTTACCTGACCTACTGAGTGCTTATAACAATTTTTGTTTTTATTGCTATTCTTCAAGAATATAGAGCCAAGCCAGCAAAGACACCTTTGCAGAAATGGCCAACGAGATCGTTGATATTGATCACTGTGATAAAAAGATTGGTCACTGTTTGGTACTCATGGATAATCACACAAAACTAGAGGACTCAGGACTTCGGCTAAGAGGTGGGAGATTTAGAGTGGATCTGACGGGGATCTTTTTCACCGAGAGAGTGGTGAGTACCTGGAATGCACTGCCTGAGAGAGTGGTGGAAGCAGAGTCACTGACAGCATTTAAGAAGTGTCTGGATGAGCACTTGAATTGACCAGGCATAGAAGACCATGGGCCAACTGCTAGAGGATGGGATTGATACCGATGGATGTCCACTGGTCGGCATGGACATGGTGGGCCGAATGGCCTGCTTCTATGCTATACGACTGTATGACTCCAAAATGATTGGAAATGAAGTGTATTAGGTCAGGTAATGTGATAGAGAGTACTACTGAGGAACTGACAACCATTTACCAGAACAGTTAATGTCAGATAACGGTCATCATTTTTGTTCATTACTATATGAGCACTTTGTGAAACACAATGGTATTAAGCACATGCTCATTTCACCATATCTTCCAGCATCAAATGGGGGAGAACCATCAAACAAGCAGTAAGGAAAGGTGTCCAAGTTCAACAATGAGACATCTATGAGCAAACTTGTTAAGCAAGAACAACACATTCCACAATTGGTTATACTCAAACCAAGATTCCAACATGTAGAAGACAGAATACAACTAAGCTCAGTTCAGCCAGACCCTAGGGACGAGTGAAGGAGAAGCTGTTGAGATAGAAATAAATTCTGACTCAACTCATGGAGGGAGATATTTTAGACAAATGATGGGTCTTCTGTGTTAACAGCACCAAGCAAATCTGACATTTGGAAATGGTTGTCAGAGTCACAATGGACCTATGCAGTTCAGAGTTATATCTTGTGAAAATACCAGTCAGAATTAGAACAAATATATTAGTCAATTATTGCAAAAAATGTACAAGAGAACCTTGAAGAGTTATACGATTATTCCAGAATTATTCTGATTGCAGACACTGTGAAAGTAAAGGTGCAAGAATATACTGAAATAATTTAATAAACCACTCTTATTCTTAAATCTCTGTGTAACATGTGATCATTGGAAAAACTTACAGTCTTACATCTATGATTAGCATTTTTGAAAATGGGAAACTAAAGATTTGCAATCTATATATGACATATGTAACATGCAGAGTTTAACTGGAGAAAATGGAACAATCAAGATTCACATATTTCAGCAGTTCTCTATGTCTCCCAGTGATTCATTATACTCCTGGCATTATATTCTGTTAGAATAAGAACACAAACATCTGTCATTAAGAACTTATAGTCATAGTCATAGAGCCATAACAGCATAAAAACAGGCCCTTCGGCCCACCATGTCTATGCTGCCCTTGCACCTCTCTACACTAATGCCATTGTGCCGTGTCCGCACCCTTTTCACACTGCCAGCCCACTTCCATTCTCCCTGCTTCACCCTGCAGCTGACTGCTGTTGCGCATCTCTTGCTCAGTTGACCCTTCACTCTGTCCGTCCCGGCTCCTGGTTCACCCTACATGGTCTGCTTGGCCACCGCCCCTTCAGGTCCGCTTGAGCCACATTCTGATTTCTCCAAGTCCGCCTGAGCTCCATCCTGTCGTCTTCCTCCCAGGTCCGCCTAAACCACACCCTGCCTTTCCTCTTTCACGTCCGCTTGGGCGTCACCCCGCTGGGTCCGCTCCCAGTTTACAATTTCCACTACCCTGACTCCTCCCTTTCAGGTTGGCCTGAGCCACATTTCCCCAGTCAGGTCCGTCTGGACTCCACCCTGCCGGGTCCACACTCAATTTGCTATTTCCGCTCTGGTTCATCCTGACGCCTCTGCGCCCATGAAGTTCACTCTCGCTCCGCTCTGTTTCCTCGGACAATTGGTGCTTCACCGTACCTGGTGCGTTGACTCCTCACTTTCCGCGGTGCACTTCCAGTCACCCTGCTCTCCCTCCACCCTGTGCTTTCCTGTTCCCGGTTCACACACTCACATGAGTGAAGTAATGCACATATGTACTTTTGAATTTCCGCAGTAGCCTTTATATTTTTAGGATTTCACCACCCTCAGAACTAGCAGAATTATTGCCCAGTAATTCAGCCTAAGTCAACAGCACTATAGGCATGCTACAGTAGCAACCCCATTTTGGGCTCCATGTGCAAAATTCCAGTAGCATTGAAGTCATGGTGGTGAGTTGCTTTCTTGAACCACTACTGTCCTTGAAGTATGGGTATACCCACAATGATGTTACAGAGGGAGTTCCAGGATCTTGACCCACAGACAGTGAAGGAAGGACAATAGATTTCCAAGTCAGGATGGTGTGTGGCTTGGAGGGCAACTTCTAAGTGGTGGTGTTCCCATGCTTTTGCTGCCCTTGTCCTTCTAGCTGACAGAGGCTGTGGATTTGAAAGGTGCTGTGCAAGGAGGTTTGATGAGTTACTGCAGTGCATCGTGTAGGTGGTTCAAACTGCTGCTACTGTGCGTCGGTGGTGGAGTGAGTGATTGGTTGTGGATGGGGTGCCTATCAAACGGGCTGCTATATCCTGTATGGCATGGAGTTTCTTGAGAGTTGTTGAAGATGCACTCATTAAGGCAAGTGGATACTGTTCCATCATACTTCTGATTTAAGCCTTGTAGATAGTAGGCAGGCTTTGGGGAATTAAGAGGTGAGTTATTTACTGCAGGATTCCCAGCCTCTGACTTGCTCTTGGGGCCACATTGTGCATATGGCTACACCATTTTAGTTTCTTGCATATTTTTTAAGCTGTATAAGAAACTATGAATTAATGCTTTACCAATGTTTGGGGGAAGTGGTTCACGCACTGAAGCCACGACAAAGTCCTTCAGCACTTGCCACATTACTCAGCATTATTAGAAGGTACTGAACACTCGTTAGTCCACAGCACCAACCAGTAGAAATCACATTAGCCACTGACTTGAGAGTAGATTGTGATCCCTTTAAACAGTGAGGCCGGAAGTCTTGCTGCTATTGTTAGGTTACGCAAATGAGGATGAGATCGACACGGGTTATAAATCGATGTTGCACTCCAGCTGATATTCTGATCTGCCTGCTCTGCATTGGTCCAGATAGAGTTAACCAAGCTGGCCCTTTCCATCATGGCATCTGGCATTTTGGAACCAAATGGCTCCCAAGGCAACCAAAACGTTCACACAGCTCAGCTAAATTTGAGAAAAGCACGTATCAACTTTCCAAGCAGAAATGATGAAAGCAACAAAGTGGGAGAGGGAAGAAAAACTTCTGCCATAAAAAGGAACGTTCTACTCCAGGAAGATAAGTGAGCAACTCAAGGGTGGTGGTGCAGAGCAGGCAGCTGATACAGACTGACAGCGGAACCTGAACGCTTCTATGACCAGCTTGCTGAGCCTGAGGCAAGTTGGCAGATAAAGCAAAGATTTCAGTGCGTGGCTTGTGGTGACAGGAGAGACCGACAGCTGAGAGCAGCTGGATGTCAAAGCACGATAGCCCGTAGCAATGTTCTCCATTGATTTGGGGCACGAAGTCAACAATAAAAAATAGTATTAATGACCTGAGTGAGTGGGCTGGATGCACTCTGATGGCCTCTCTACCTTACAATGCGTAAGTGTGTAGGTGGGATTGTAACACCCCTACAGCAGGGCTTCTAAGTTCAAATGCAAGCATTTTATCATTTGAAATGTCTTCGGTTGGTTTCTAAAACCTCTGCAGTCCGAAAGTATTAAAAACATAGATAAGGAACCTACACAAATGGGATAATATTAGCTTGCTTCAGAAAGAAGACTGCAAAAAGAACAGAAAAGGGGTTGGTGTTACACTTTAAATAAGATTTTATGTTCATCTGCTCCCTGAATGCAACAGGTGACATGCCAGTATAAAGACACAACATTCCCTGTTTATTTATTCCCCATCAGACCAAGCTAGTAAGGGTCATGCTTCCTGGATGTCGAGCTTGATATTCCTTTGCTGTAAGGTGACTGTCTCTGTGTCTCCAGCCTCTGCACTCCACAAGCCTTGGATTAAAACTTGATTTAGCAGCAGAATCCCTCGGGTATAAAAAGCTGGGCACTGAAAAAAAAAGACTAGCAACCAAGAAGCAAGGAATGAATGATTACAACTTTTGCTGGCATGATTTGCACAGAACAAATGCCAAAAAGCAAAAAGAAAACCTTCCAAAATAAAAATCTCTATTTATCTCCTCCTCCGCAATTTCCTGTTCCCTCTTCCCTCACTCTGAGAGGGATTCCATGGATTGTAAGCCCAGCTGAATATTCTTCATGCAAGAACTTAGTACACAGGTGACATAGAATTTCAACCCATGAGGCAAATCATGAGCGTCTCAGAGGGAGAATGGGCTTTAAGCTATAACCTCACACAACCTCCTGTTGGGTTGGAAGCTCTCACCATTAACGTCACTCAGTACATGACTCAAAAGCAAAATATTGCAGATACCAGACATTTGGAAAATGAAGCAGAAAACATAGGGTCTGCTCAGGAGCTCAGGCAGCATCTGCGGAGAGAGAAGCAGAGCTAACAGATCAGCTGCTGCTGTTTTGTCAGTGGCTCCGATCAGAGCCATTGCACTCAGTCCTCTGAACGGCCCAGTCTTGCACACATGTACTTTCAAGCAGGAGCTACTGGGTGACAGATGGCCCTGTATTTGACAATGCATTCCATCCCTGGGCTTCACATTGAATCCATGACTGGGCCATGTCTTCCTGCAGTTCCCGGCAAATCCCTGGGGACTCAATACTCAGATCCCATACTGGATCATACCTGACACAGTGTTTGAGACCCTGGAGGGGGATCCTAGCCTTGTGGATTAGAAAGGAAAGAGGAAGGCAAATTATGTTTTTAAAATTATGTTGTTTTTTTAATTATTCTGTTTAATTATTGAATTATTTCATCGTTAATAAATGACAGCTTTGATGGTCACATGGACATGATGAGCCAACTGGCCTGTTTCTGTGCTGTATGAATCACAGCTCCCCACAAAGACATCCAATAATACCAATAGTTAGAAGACAGCAACGCCTTGGTCTTGCCCTCTAGGGGCAGGACCTCTGCATTACCTCACCTGAAGCCCACTCACCCAGTGGACTTTGCTGTTGGACTCTAATGCACAGAGGGACAGTAAAACAGGTACCCACACCTAATCCAGGCAAGTGCACGTGTGTGGGGACAACCATAGGCAACTCTGGACTATGAGACTGGTCCAAACTGATTAAACCTGATGTTTTAGGTCAGTAACCTCCCACGACACTACTTCTGATTAAAGGTCATCGAGCTGAAATGTGAACTCTCTCTCTCTCTCTCCACAGATCCTACCTTTGCTCTTCCAACATTTCAGATCAATGTTCACTGATTGGCTCATCCATTAAAAAATGTGGTATGGGGATTACATACAAACAGATGAAATATTTACCTTATTGGCAGCAGTAATCTCCCGCTGCCTGTTTGAAGATTTTAAGGACTGAACATATTTGAAAATCTCACAAGTTTACGGTGTACCTGAAAAATACAGAGGAGTCCATACCAGGTTCAGAATCAGAATCAGGTTAATTATCACTGACTTATATGTTGTGAAATTTGTTGTTTTGCAGCAGCAGTACAGTGCAAAGGCATGAAGTTACTATAAATTATAAAATAAATAAATAGTGCAAAAAAAAGAGGAATAGCGAAGTAATGTTCATGGGTTCATGGACCGTTCAGAAATCTGATGGCGGAGGGGAAGCAGCAGTTCCTAAATCACTAAGTGTGGGTCTTCAGGCTCCTGTATCTCTTCCCCGATGGTAGTAATGAGAAGAAGGCATGTCCAGGGTGGTGAGGGTCCTTAGTGACGGATGCCGTCTTCTTGAGGCACCCCCTCTTGAAGATGTCCTCGATGGTGGGGAAGCTTGTGCCCGTGATGGAGCTGGCTGTGTCTACAACCCTCTGCACTCTCTTGTGCATTGGAGCCTCCATATCAGACGGTGACGCAACCAGTCAGAATGCTTTTGTGAGTCATCAGAATTTGGCTCAACAGTTTGATTTGATGACTGACCCTTTATCGTTCTGTTTTAAATAGTTAACACATTCTAAATCTCGATACTCCCTTGCTGTCTGAGGAATCCAAGAAAATAATGTGATGATATAGGGAATACAGAATGCCTTATCAGTTGAGATTATCTTTTGTCTTTGTGTGTCACACAGTAAGGAAACAGGCCTTTTGGCCCATCATGTCCATGCTGACAATCAAGCATCCATTCACACTAATCCTTTACTAACTCCCCCAGATTCTACCACTCAACTACATTAGGGGCAATATACAGTGCCCAATTAAGAACCAACCTGTGTGTCTTTGGGACACGGGAGGAAACTCGAGCACTCAAAGGAAACCTATGCAGTCTGAAGGAGAATGTGCAAACTCCATGCAGACGGCACCACAGGTCAAGATTGAACCTGGGTCAATGGAGGTATAAAGGAACAGCTCCACCAACTGCCACTGTGCTGCCCTTTGTAGATGCTGGCTGGGCTTGGGTGTCATTCGGAATTATTGTAAATGGCTGTTGCAAGAGGCTGCATTGCACAATGTATTATGATCAGTGATTCAATTAAGTGGAAGACAAGTTTGTAAAGTCGAAGCGTAATCAGTTACAATGATCATAGTTGAAAACGACATAGATCACCTGGGCCTTACAGTTCATTGTTCAGGGGCACCTCGCAGTGACAAGCAGATGTGGAGACTTCATTGTCCTTTGCTACATGCTGAACAGGCTAGCCAACCAAATACAGCAGCTTTGGCCAGAGGGAAAAGAGCAAGGAGATCCAGAGTCCGGAGTCCATGAGGGAAAGGTTGGACATCAGCAGGATGAGGAAGGCTACCAGGGTGCTGACCTTGCCCAAATCCACAGCCTCTGCTCCCACTGTGCAGATGAG
Organism: Pristis pectinata; assembly: GCF_009764475.1. Classification (NCBI taxonomy): domain Eukaryota; kingdom Metazoa; phylum Chordata; class Chondrichthyes; order Rhinopristiformes; family Pristidae; genus Pristis; species Pristis pectinata. Next base: position 32,477,949 of record NC_067422.1, read on the forward strand.
ACAGGCATCACCAGAGCAGAATACAATGGGTGTCCTAACGGAGAGACAATATTCATTTGAGATCATTCTATCTTGATATTAATGGGAAATTAAGGAAACATTATGTTTATTAAACTGTGCGACATTTGAATGTTTATCCCCAAGTTCTTGTTTGCAAGTTTCAATCCTCAGGATAATGCCAGCTACTGAAATGTCTGGTAATACCAATTCCCTCAGGATGAACTAGTCATGTAGAAACATGGCATTTGCCATGAAAACAATCTTCTCACAACACACAGCGACCTTCAGGATGAGGAAATGGAAAACCTTGGTCCCAGGTATTAAGAGGAGTCCTGACAGACACATAATTGTATTCAATTGCTGCCTGTATTGAAGGAAAGCCAGCAGTGTTGGCAAATGGCAGTGTTCCAGGTACCATCTGTTCCTCACTGAAATCAAAGCAGATGAATTCTTTCTTTTGGGAGTCATGTGTCCAGGTGAGCTCTCTAATTTGGGAGTAGTGTGTTGGTGAGCAACAAATTGAAGACAAGGCAGAGGCCTGTGGCAGTCTGTGATGAGGAAATTGAGAGTCATGGAGAGGAATTTGACCTCTATGGAGAGACTGGTCCAGGCATGAGAAAGCAGCCAAAGTTGTCTCTGCAGCGCACCGAGTATCTCTGAGATTATGGTCTTGGAAAACCTGGGCCTGCAAACACATCGCAATAAATAAACTGGTGGAAGAAATCAGCGGGACGAGCAGCATCTGTAGAGGGAAAGGAATTGTCGCCATTTCAGGTCGAGACCCTGCACCAGGACTGAGAGCGCAGAGGGGCGAGAGCTGGTATGAAAAGGAGAGGGGTGAGATAGAGGCCTCTTGAGTGGAGCAGAAGAGGGGTGAGGAATGATGGACAGATAGGGGAGGGAGACGGATGGAGTTAAGAAACAGAAACAGGTGGGTGATAGGTGGGAGCAGACAAGGGGGAGAAAACAGGGGGAGGGGACATATGGAGCCAGGTGGGGGGAGGGGAGGGTGGAGTCACCTTCCCCCTCTCTTTTATACCAGTTATCTTCCCTCTCCACTCTCAATCTTGATACGGAGTCTCGACCCGAAATGTCAACAATTCCTTTCTCTCCACAGATGATGCTTGACCATTCATTTCTTGCTCTAGGTTCCAGCACCTGCAGTCTCTTGTGCCTCCTGCAAATGCGTTGTTCATTGGAGAGCTCTGGTGCTTCTGAAGATTCTTACAGATTAGGCTTTCTTTATGACTGACATGCTTGTGCCTCCTGTGCTAAAGTCCATTGGTCAAATGTTGCCCATATATTGCCATATCAACATCTCCAGTAGTGGGTAATGGGCTACTGCCAGTGTTAAAACCGCTGAGGCATCCACTGAATGAGTACCTCTGCAGCTAACTGATGGAATAACACATCCAGATAGTTGTAACACCCTCTCTGAGCTTGGGAGGTGTTTAAGCAGCCTGCGGGTCATTCTGAAGATGTCCAGTCAGGAACCAGTGTTAGAAGGTTTTCTCTTTAAATAGTGAGAGAATCAACCAAGCAGCATGATATGCTCCTATTTTAATAAGACTGTCCAACAACTGTCCTAGTATGGAGTTTCCTGCTTCAGCTTAATTCTATGTGGTTGAAAGCTGACACCATAAAAATAATGACATCACTTTCTGTGCATCTGATGCCAAGAAAGCACTGGAGACATTGAAACATTGGGCACAGTATGCGAATAGTGCACAGACTGTGCCTGGTCTAATCCCATACCCGGCACCAATTTTACCCAGAAATTTTCTCCAGAGTAATCCACTCTGCATAAAATTGGAACTGGACTACACAGCACCAAATAAAAAGGCACTGTGCAATCAGATGTCTGGACTTCCATTTTCCTGGTTGCATAAATAGGGTAGTTCAGAAACTTCCTGTTGAGCATCTGGAGAATGTCCCAGGCAACATTCCCTCAAGCCCATTCTTTGCATCACTGGGTAGTAATTAGGGATAGATAACCTGTTTGACTGTATCCCCTCAATGGACCAGCCATGGTGAAGCTAACACTTGACATGGTAGACATGGCTCAGTGGAAAATGCTCCTGTTCTGGGCCATTAGTTTGTGGGTATACAAACCATTCTGAGGACCTGATCCAGTACAGGGGAGGCGCTGCTTGGATATTGACATGGTCTTTTGGTTGAGATCCTAAATATCTCATGGAACCATTTTAATGAAGCAAAGCAATTCTCTCCATTGCACTGGCCATCCTTTACCTCCAAACTAATTTCAGCCAATCTGGTTATGTATGCTGTTGCTGCTTGTGGGCACAAAATGGCTACTGCGTCTGCTGCATTTGAACACTGATTACACTATGAAAGTACAGTTTTAAATGTAAGCAGCTTTGGCCTATCCTGTGACTGTGAAGCCATAGAAAGCATCCTATCTGGATGCATCACAGCTTGGTATGGCACCTACTCTGCCCAGGACTGCAAGAAACTGCAGAGAGTTGTGGAATCAGCCCAGCGCATCATGGACAGCCTCCCCACCTTGGACTCTTGTCTATACTTCTCGCAGCCTTGGTGAAGTAGCCAGCATTATCAAAGACCCCACCCACCCGGGTCATTCTCTCTTCTCCTCTCTCCCATCAGGCAGAAGATACAGGAGCCTGAGGGCACATACCACCAGGCTCAAGGACAGCTTCTAGCCCACGGTGATAAGACTATTGAACGGTTCCCTTATACGATGAGATGGACTCTTGACCTCACAATCTACCTTGCACCTTATTGTCTATGTGCAATGCACTTCCCTATAGCTGTGACACTTTACTCTGTATTCTGTTATTGTTTTTACCCTGTACTACCTCAATGTACTCTGTACTACCTCAATGCACTGTGTAATGAATTGATCTGAACGAACAGTATGCAAGACAAGTTTTTCACTGTACCTCAGTACAAGTGACAATAACAAACCAATACCAATATCATTTTACAAATGTATGTTCCTTTACTTTTCTTCTGTGCTTAGCTCAGTTAAATTTAATTACCAATTAAAAGACCAAGGGATCTCATACTCAATGATGGTTATATTCTAATTGTCATTCATTTGTGTTGTTAATGGCTCCAGAACCAATTGTTTGGTATTTTTCACAAATTGTTGTGAAAACTAATTTACAAACAGTATTTCCTTTTAGGTATTTTTATTGATATTTTTATGCCTGCTGGAATCATCAACCAACCAAGCAGAGTTCAATTTATGACAGAAGCCCAGCACAAACCTGTGCTCTCTTCAGATACAACATTTGCCCAGTTGTTGATTGAGGTCAGAGCACATAGCTTCACAGGAGAGACCGGTGATTACAGACAGAGATTTGATTTCTCGAAACTCGGGACTTCTAACTGAAATATATATTTTTCCAAATCTTCTAAATTGGAAAAGCTAAGCTAAGATTGCATCCTTCAGTGCACTGTAAATAACTGAACATTTAGTAAATTGATGGATAATCAGAAGGTGATGAATATGAGAGGTGTTCAATATGAATTTTATTGCATTCATTTCATATGGTTCTTGTACGAGGTGGACTGGATCACAAGTAAATTAATGATGCAATCATTTATGACATGCATTGTTCGGTGCAATTACATTTGTATATTATAGCATTTAAGTTAGGAGCTTCACCCCATGCTATGTATTTATGATCTTGTGTTAAGCAAGAAGGACACATTTTGTGCAAAGCGTAAAGGCACTTTAAGACAGTTGTTAAATGTGATGAAGTACCGTTCACCCTCTATCCACCCTTTCCCTGAATCTTCCCTATTGTATTGGTATTGGAATTGGTTTATTATTGCCACTTGTACCGAGGTACAGTGAAAAGCTTGTCTTACAAACTGATCGTACAGGTCAATTCATTACACAGTGCAGTTACATTGAGTCAGTACAGAGTGCACTGATGTGGTACAGGTAAAAACAATAACAGTACAAAGTGTCACAGCTACAGAGAAAGTGCAGTGCAATAAGGTGCAAGGTCACAACAAGGTAGATCGTGAGGTCATAGTCCATCTCATTGTATAAGGGAACTGTTCAATAGTCTTATCACAGTGGGGTAGAAGCTGTCCTTCAGTCTGGTGGTACGTGACTTCAGGCTCCTGTATCTTCTACCCAATGGAAGAGGAGAGAAGAGAGAATGTCCCGGGTGGGTGGCGTCTTTGATAATGCTAGTTGCTTTACCAAGACAGCGAGAGGTATAGACAAGAGTCCAAGGAGGGGAGGCTGGGCAGAGCAGTTGCTGTACCAAGCCATGATACATCCAGATAGGATGCTTTCTATGGTGCATCTGTAAAAGTTGGTGAGAGTCAAAGGGGACAAACCAAATTTCTTTAGCCTCCTGAGGAAGTAGAGGCGCTGGTGAACTTAAGGAAAAATTGTTTAAACTCCATTCACCATCTCTGCTTAACACGCTGTAATCACTGTACATACTTTTGATCCAGTTACTTTGTGGGAGCAAATCATTGCATTGGCTAAGTTTTCATATTTCTGCACATTGACTGAGATTAGGAGCTTTATATTGGCCGGACAATTGAAGGACAGGATCCACGGACAGAATCCCTAATGTCCTAGTTCCTCATCTCTAAAGTTAGGTATCTGGGCAGGTGTTGAGCAAGTCCACTCCATCTGCTGCAACGTTCAAGTCAAGTCAGGTTTATTGTCATGTGCACAAGTATGGTGGGGTACAGGTACAATGAAAAACTTGCTTGCAGCAGCATCACAGGCACATAGATTCAGACAACACACAGAATATGAAGGATACATAAATTATTCAAAGCAGTGATGAAAAAGTCTGTGCAAAACAAGACAGTGATAACAAAAACACGGCGACAAGTCCATGGTAGTGCAAGAGGTGGTCCATAGTGTTCTGTTGCAGAGGATGTGAAATTGCAATGTGACCAACCAAAACTTTTATCCTCTTTCAGTTTAATGGGTTTATTAGTATTTACTTTGAATCAGATTAAATTATTTCTTATCGGATCTTTCAGTGCTGTGTCCACTTGATCCAACTCTCTACTTATTACTGAAGCAAAATAATTATTTCGTATTTCTGTCTTTTCACTATAAGTTTGCAATTTTACTTTCATCGTCCCTTATTAGCTCTATTCCCATAGTTTCTTTTTTAATTAATTATCTGGCTTTATGATATATCACTATTTTGTTTTGTGTTTCTTGATAATGTAATATGATTGTTCCTCTTGCCAATTACTTTATTTGTTTGACTTCTCTCCTGATGTCTTTGCATCCTCCCTTGCTCCCCACTATTGCAACAGCCAGGATGTCCTTCATCTTACTGGCCTGCTGTGCATTCCATAATCTGTCAATTAGCCCCCTCAGCCATTGTCAGCTGGGAGGCCCTTTCCTTCTGATGTGGGCATCTTGCATCATAATAACACAACTGAAATCATCTTCACATATCGGCTCAACCCAGTGTCCAGTGACCCTGCTTGTGGAATTGGGTTCATCATGGAGTCACTCAGTACAACTGTTTGATCTCTGAGAATAAGCTGCTTCTGTGGTAAATCACCAAAAAAAAGCATCTGAAGTAATCCCCCATTAATGCCAGCATTAAATCCAAATGGCGTAAGGAAGCCAGACAATAGCAGGCTGCTGCTAGAAACAATGTTTGTTCTCTGACCCCAGACTTCTTAAAGTAGCCTTGCTAACATCAAGTAATCCAGTGACATGGCCCTTGGATCGTCTTCAATATCTAGGCTTCCTGACCTATTCTTTAGCAATCCCAGGAATTTATCTGAGGAACTCCATTCTTGGATCTATAACATCCTTTCAGAATGCCCATGATAAGCTTGTGCCCGAGAGGAGATGGCTCGTGAAGTACCAACAAGTGCACCTACAGTGTGGGGAGGCACACTTGAGTGCATTGGCAAGGATTATTTGGTAGTGTAGTGATTAACAACTTCAACTTTTCTTCTTCTTTCCCTCAGGATTGAATACGAGTTACTTCTACTCCAATTTTGAGAGTTCTGAAGAGATTGATAAGGCCAATGTGGGAATCACAGACTCTGCCACAGATGGGACAGGAAGTGCTTCAAGGTTTGGCTTGGTGAGTGGATTGTGAAGTGGTATATTCCTTCCGTGTTTGCATTCAGCTTCTGCGTGCCTTTGTTGAATGTTCCCAATCTCATCCTGAAAGCTCCTTCTCCATTTGGAATGGTCATGAGATGCCCAGGATTCAGTAGAGATGTTGCACTTTATCCAGGAGGGTTCAAGATCATCCATTAATCTTTTCCTCTGTCCACTTGGAAATCTCTTGCAGAAACAGTGATTGCAATAGAGTGTGTGTTTCTGGGGTCTGGTATTGGGCCTGTGAAAGATGTGATCTCCCATTAGAACTGCCTGAGTGTAATTAGAGCCTCAATGCTGGCAATGTTGGCCTGGGAGAGAATGCTAGTTTGCTTGACCTTTCAGTGGATTTGATGCCATTGGTAGTACCTCTCCAGTACTTTGAGGTGACTGCTGCAGGTAGTTCGAGTCTCAGAAACGTACAGAGAGTCAGGGATCATTGCTACCTGGTGGACCATGAGGTGTCTGCTGTGTTTATGGTCTTGATTTTCAAGCACTGGTTTTTTTCAGACAGCCAAAGTCTGCGCTGGTGCACAGTAGGTGATGGTGAACTTCATCACTAATGTCTGCCTTTGCGGTGAGCTGGCTCCTGTATTACGGGAAGTGGACCATGTTTTCCAGGATCTTGCTGTGAATCTTTATTGGTAGGGGTTGTTGTTGTATAGCAGGGGCCAGGTTGCTAGAGGAACCTTGTGGATTTTAAATGTGAGACCAATTCTATCAATTGGTTCAGTGAATGAGTCAAAGGTGACTTGGAGCTTGACCACTAACCTTTGCCTATAATGCAGCTTGATAACTGAGACGGGTATCGTTGGTTCTGGAGTGGAGGCAAAGTAAAGCGATTACTTGGCCAGGATAACCTGATGTATTTATTGTGCCCTTAAATTGTGTAAAATTGTTACAGTAAATTGTATAGGGGCAGGCACAGTAGTGTAGCGGTTAGCGTGACTCTATTACAGTGCCAGTGACCCGGGTTCAATTCCAGCTACTGTCTGTAGGGAGTTTGTATGTTGTCCGCATGTGTCTGCATGGGTTTCCTCCCACATTCCAAAGACGTATGGGTTAGGAAGTTGTGGGCATGCTACGTTAGCGCCAGAAGTGTGGCGACACTTGTGGGCTGCCCCCAGAACACTCTACGCAAAAGATGCATTTCACTGTGTGTTTCAATGTACATCTGACTAATAAAGATATCTTATCTTATCTTTTAATACAACACCTGAGAAGAAGTTATTTTAAAAACGCTCCACTTATTTCAGGAGTAGGATGAAACCAAATGTTTCGACTGAAAACATTGGTCATTTTATCTTCAAGACATTCCAATACTTACATCCAAATGCTACAGCAATGTCAGACAAAGGGCCGATGTGTGATTAAACTCAATATCGAAATGTTGCTGTCAAAGTCATGCTGATTCCAAGTTATCTGAGTGAAAGTGGCATCCCCACATCTGCCTCTCCTTTCAACCATGTGAAATAGTTGTTCTTAAAGATACGTGCAAACCAAGTTTGTCCTTTTTTGGTACAAATACATTTTTCACTGTTGGTAAAGGTTGTATTTGTTCACCAAGCACAATTCGTCAACTGGTAAATGTTCCATCTATGTCAGGAGCAAGAATTGTATTATCTAATTGTTTATGCAAAATTTCAATGTTGGATAAAGAATTACCTAATACTGTAAAGCCCTTGACAGTGTAGGAGAATGGGAGAATAGTTTAATTAACTTCTCACTGTTTTCTATTTTATGGTAGGTCAGAGTGTTACAGATTTGAGCAATCTTTGCATTATTTTATGTGATTTTAATTAAAGTCCTGATTTTACAGGTACGTAACTTTGCAATGCAGTTGGAGCAAAACTACTTTGTGTTTCCTAATGCAGGCAAAAAGTAGCCGAATTTAATATTCAGTTACCACTTAACAGTCCAAATGAGATTTTCAACTTAAATAATTATCTTGCACTACTTAACCTACATGCAATGAAGCCATAACAATAATACACGAGACACATTGCACAGCATGTACTTTCTGCATGATTGAATTATAGAAAAAGAAGCACCTTAATGGAATATCAATGCAAAAATTCAGAGGAAGAACAATGCTTAAGATATGGAGAAACAATCAATTTTCTATATGTTTGATGCTTGGTACAAATTTACTGCAAACCAAATGCCACACAATTGTGTTGCACCACTTTAATCAGTGAGAGCATCACTCACGGAACTAGCCTCAAGTTTGTGGAATATACAGAGTTTGTGTAGGTGGTGGGATCAGATGAGGGAATGCAGATAACAAGCAGGTACTAAGTACAAGGGGCATTGGGCTTGCATCTGCCAGACATCATTTAATACAGATAAATATAGGGTATGGCTCTTCTGTTGGCCAAGGCCATGCTTGTGTACACAAGGAAGTGTTGTAAGCTTTAAGGGTATTCAGCAAGAGATTAGCTGAGATGGAACTCTGGAGATTTATACCTAGGCTATTGCCAAAGAAGCAGCATTAGGATGTATACCAGAATAGGTAAATATAGAAAATAAGCACCGAACTGTTGTTATACAAAACTTGTCTGGACTTTGTACAAAATTACTATGTCCTCACTCTATTGCGTCACTTTGAGGACAAAGAAAATGTTCGCTGATATCCCACCAGGTTAATATCTGTTCTAAAATTACCCCAATAATTCAGTGAACCATGATTTTTTAGTTTGGAAGTCCTTAGCTTTTAAATAGGTCTGATGTCAGTTTTTTTTAAAATAATGAATGAGTTGGATTTAATCCGTGTTGTCAGGCTACTTTAAATTAGAGAGCCACAGGACAAAGGGATATATTAAAAAAAACTGGATTAGATATCTTAAGGTATTTGTTTACATTGTTGTAGACATTTCTGCCCTGAGTGATGATTGGAAATTTCCTGCAATGATCAAAATGCTTTTGGATAAAGTTTTGCCTGTGACCAACTTAATTGCATAAAAGATGAAAAGACAGAGTCCCTGCTGATGCAGTTCTGGAACTTAACTTCCTTCAAGGATTGGTAGGAATCTTTGTGAGTAATGCTGTCCCTAAATTTGCTTTAGAGATTATTGTTTAATCTGTTTCTTTTCCTTTCCAAGTAAAATGCATCATGAAAGTAAGGATTGGGCTTGATGCACCACCTCATTCTTCCCAATCTTCACTCTTGCATATTTGTGTGTGACAGAATCCTAAAAATCCTCCTTTGCAATAAAGAGTCAGAGGAACAAAATATCCACCCACTCTCATGTAATCAGCCAGTTGAGAAAAAACACATAAGATACTGGCTGTTGGCTTGTGTACAGGACTAATCTATTCATCAAGCAAACTATGATTCACCTTTCTTCAGGATTGACCTATAGATCTTATTTTTTCTCCAAATGCGGAATTATGATTTTCATTTTGGCAGGTTTATGTACTGGCTGATAATGACGCATATTAAAAATTCAAGTTACTCACATTAATAACAAAATTTACATTTGGATCAACCCGGTCACCATTCTCAGGAAGATTTGGGCATGATTAAAATGCTTAACTTTAGCACAACTGCGTTAAATTTATCTGATAAATGGTTCCAGGAATAAAAAAGGAGATAAATCCAAAGTCAACTTGAAAAAACTAGGAAGTTTAGAGAAAGGGGAACGTACACATAGAAGAAAAAGTGTTAGAAAAAGAAATGAATGTAAACTATACAAAGGCAGTTCTGTTCCACTTTGAGTAAATGATTTATATTTATTCTTATGATTCTTAATTTTAATTTTGTTACCAGGTAAATCACTCACACAGAGAGGTAATCTGGCAACAGAACTATTAGGAATCTTTAATGTTCATGGTGAAATTTTGTCTTGTTAAGTTTCCCATCTATCATGTTATATTCTTCATTGTGATGCAATGTACCAACTGTCCAATGAAATCCACAGAGAGAGAAAGGCAATGAAGCAAGATGTGGCAAGAAAGATTTAAAAAGTTCTTTGGAAAAGGCTTTAGGAGGTTGGATGAGCTGAAGCACTGTGGTGGAGTTTGTGAAAACAAGAGAACACCATCAGTGGACAACAGAGGGAGAATGCAAAGAACTTGGACATGAAAGATCACTTGGACTAGAAAGATGTATTGGTGCAATCAGCTGAAACAAGTTGCCGAACTGCAATGCTTGAATCCACGAGGGATAAGCTGCACATACTTTTTTTTAGCTGCAGAGAGAAAAGCCATGTTTAATTTATCACATTATGGGTACATCTTCCTGGGTCTTTCTGATCAATCAATGGAGAAAATATGAAAACATTTCTTTAAGCTCCCCAGTACTATCCTTATGCAGTTCTTATAGTTCTCAGAAGAGTGAGAGACCTGGAAAATAACAAGTGAATGAAATGTTCCATTGAGCTTGGGAGTTGGTTTTATTCTGAACATCAGTGACTGGAAACTAAAGAAAAGATTGAACTGAAGGTGAAGCTTATTTTGTACATCAACACTGCCCTGCTTATATCCCCACTGAAATGCCAGAATCTCCATTCAGTCCCTCTTCACCAATACTCTAATATTAACCTCCTGTAAAATAACCCTTTAAAACATTTTGGATACACATGAAGAAATGGTACTTTTCCTTTGATTAAAAGTAATTTCAAAGTCACGTACTGAGAACTCCTGCTAAAGTATTTAGATTAAAATATAACACAGAAATTTAGTCCTTGAAGCTAAAGCACAGAAAACCAATGTACAGATGCAGCAGGTAATTGGGAAGTCTAATGGAATGCTGGCTTGTGTTCCAAGGGATGGATTATAAAGGTGGGGAATTCTTGGTGTACAAACCTATAAATTTCTGAAAGTAAAGCACAAGCACATAAGATGCTGAAGAAAGATTATGGATACTTGCCTTCATTAACTAGGGCAGAGAATACAAGAGCATGGAGATCTTGGCAAATCTTATAAAATTTTGGTTAGGTCACAGCTGCATTATTTTGTGCAGTTTTGGGTGCCACACTATAGGATTGCACTGGAGAGGGTACAGAGCAGATTCACCAAGACATTGCCTAGGATGGAGTGTTTCTGTTATGAGGAGAGACTGGAAAGGCTGGGTTTGCATTGCTTGGAATTAAGGAGTCTGAGGGGGAATCCGGTAGAGGTGTTCAAAATTATGAGGGTTAGGGTGAGGGGCATAGATGGCGTGGATAGTGAGAAATCTTTTGCTATAATGGAGATATCTAAAACCAGAGGACATATGTTTAAGGGGGGGTGTAAGAGGGATAGTGGGGATCTGAGGAAGAATATTTTCACCCAATCTGGAACACACCGCCTGAGAAGATGCTGGAGGCAGCGATCCTCATAACATTTAAAAAGTATGTGGACAAACACTTGAATTGCCAAGGCATAAATGGATACAAAGTGCTGGAAAATGACATTAGATTCGATGGATTCTTGATGATCAGCATGGATATGCTAGGTTCAGAAAAACTTACTACAACTGTACAAGGCTTCAGTGAGATTATTGAGACAAAATCTTCAGATGACTTATATTGTGAACCTCAATGCACAAATTATATCCAGTGTGACTCAAATCTCTGTAATCTTTGGAATAGTTAATCAATGAATACTGCACTAGAGGTCATCCATAAGGTTGATCACAACATCACAATGAATTAACGACCATGGCAGGTTTCTGTCAACCTACCTTCAAGAAAGCTCCAAAGATTAAACTCATTGTTTAAGGTGCAAGTACACCAATAGTTACATTTTAAACACTCTTGAATATTTATTTACATTGTTAACCAAGGAACTGTTTGTTTTTCCAAAATGTGACAAGAAAATGAATGGTTCCTTTGAACTTCTAAGTCATTTTCAAAGGATCACGCACAGGTGGCGTATAAGACTGATTTTAAATGATTATTTTGTTTGGTGAAGCCACTGTCAGCAGTATTAATATTTTAAATATATCAAGGAAATTTAGTCATGTGAACTTATTTTTTCACAAGTTGCATTTTAGTGCAGTATGTCATTGGGTTGAGTTCTGACAGATTCTTTGGCTGAAGACTTGTAAAAGTCCTTGAGCATATATGTATGAATGCAAGCAAAAAATAGGTATTTGAAAATGGAGAAAATTACGCCATTTTGCTGTTTGTGCCCCAAGTGGAACCTCCACTAAATAATGTGGAGGATATTATTATCTGAAATAAGACACCATTGTGAGCCTTCGAAGGATGGATGACCATTTTGTAGAGTGAGGTGGGAATTCAAAAAATGACTCCACCAAAGCAGGCTTCACATTCATAGTGAAGACTAGTTCTACATGGAAATTACAAACAGATATTTGTTGCATGTCATTGCACACAGTTGTTCATGTTCCAAGCACATCCATACATTAGCACATCATAAGTATGGAGGACTCAGAAGGAAAACTGATAACTTCGGGGTACAAGCAGTAAGAACAATGTAATCAGTTTTCCCATATTCCTATAATTTAGCAAACATAAGCATTGTGCTAAGCAGTAGAATTTTTACGCAACATTACTGTTTAGGGACCTTTCACCAGCCAATAAGACCACTGCATATCCAATATTATGCTGAGATGTTAATTATGGACACTGGCAAACGTGGGCAAGAACGAATCTACAAACCTTGAAGGCAGGAATACAGAAAACCCCACAGAATTCATGAAGAAGTGATTAAATGATTGTTTGAAAAGCTAAGGGCCAGTAGAACAGCATTCATACAAGTAAATCCATGAATTCTAACATTTGTTTTATCTCCCAGAAAGAGAAAAACAAAAGGAAACCTATCAGACTATGAGAAATGAGACACGAACAACCAAATACAAGACTGAAGAAAGAATATGAGGACAATCCAAGGAAATGAATTGAAATGTCATATTGACAATTAGAATTCTATAACATTATCTCAACTGTATTGAATATTGATTTACAACCTCACCCTATCACAGCAATTTTTGGATTACCAAGGATAGAGTCTGGCCATTTATCTGCTTCCGCTAACCGTACGATTGCCTTTGTTACATTAATGGCCAAATGATCCATTTTGCTTAAATGGAAGGATCCAATAGCCCCTACTACTTTTCAATGGTTCTCTCAAATTATATCATGTTTAAACTTGGAAAAAATTAGGAGTGGTACTGTTGATCCTTCACTTAAAGTTGAAGCTATTTGGAGTCCATTTATCCAATATTTTCACATGATATAGATCCCCTTTCAATAACTTTCTAATTTAAAGGAACAGAGTTGACGACATAATATTGCTCTGTTTTTACTGAGAAATTTCAGTTCAGTCTTTTTTTTGTTCTTTTTTGAAATTTTTCTGTTTGGTTTGATATATTGTTTATAATTTTTTTATTGATTTGGGTATTTTTTTCTTTCTTTTATATATATAATAAATCTTTTTCTTTCCTTTCTTTTATATTATATTCATTTACTAAGAGATCGTGGGATCTACAGATTTTTTAAATATTTTATTGTTCTTTATGATTATCTATGCTATGATTGTTCTCCTGATCTCTTTGTATTACATGTACAAACATTGATGTTATATATTAGTCTGTATTAATTTGAAAACTAATAAAAAGACAGAAGAAGAAAGAAAGAATCCTTCTGTAAGTATTGAAGCCTTCTGTCATGGGGAGACAAGGTACGATCCTTCAGAGACACCAGGAAAATAGATAAAAATAAATGCACATTGATGCAGGAATCAGCTTGAGATTTTTCATTTCTTTATATTTTTAAATTCAGCTGAAAAACAAGATGTTAATGGCAAGAAATTATTTCACTCATGCAACACCTTTCACAACTTCATATTGCCTCATCTTCCAGCTAATGTTGCACTTTTAAAGGCTAGTCACAATAATAATAATATTGGAAATACAGTGGTCTTATTGGCTGGTGCAAGATCCCTAACTGGTAATGTTGCCTAAAAATTCCATTGCTTTTTTTTTTCCATTGCAATTCCATTGCAATTTATGATTGTTACATGATAGGATTATAGGAAAACAATCAACTGAATTATTCCATTTCAATATGATTTTCAATATGAGGCATTTGGAACATTGTGAGCAATTCTGGGCCCCATATCTAATGAAAGATATGCTGGGCCTGGAGAGGGTCCAGAGGAGGCTCACAAGAATGATTCCTGGAATGAAGGGCTTAACCTACGAGGTTAAGACATTAGACCTCTCTGGCCCTGTTCTTAATGCAGTTCAGAAGAATGAGGGGAGATCTCATTGAAATCTACCAGATACTGAAAGGCCTGGATGGAGTGGACGTAATGTTTCCATTAGTAGGAGAGTCTAGGATCCGAGGGCACAACCTCATACTAAAAGGACATCCCTTTAAAACTGAGATGAGGAGGAATTTCTTCAGCCAGAGGGTGTTGAATCTGTGAATTCATTGCCACAGAGGGCAATGGAGCCCAAGTCATCAGATGTATTTAAGGCAGAGATTGATAGGTTCTTGATTAGTAAGGGGGTTAAGGATTACAGGGAGAAGGCAGGAGAATGGGGTTGAAAAAAAAACCAGCCGCAATGGAATGGTGGAGCAGACTCGATGGGCTGAATGGCCTAATTTTGCTCCTACATCTTATGGTCTTATGGATTTTATAACATGACAGAATGAGGGCATTGAGTCCATGTCACCTCCTAAAGAAACCATCCCATCAGTCCATTCCTTCTCTGTTTATCTCTCTAGAACTTACTCTTTCTCATACATACTCACCTTTGGTTCTTTTTGGACCAAGGTACACTGGAGCTAATTTATTCTGGCTAATTAACAACCAACATGCCATTGGGATGTGGGAGGAAAACTCTCAGAGGAAACCCACCAAGCTACAGGGAGAATGTGCAAACTCCAAACAGACAGCACAGGAGGTCAGAATTGAAACTGTGTCCATGCAGCTGGATAAGATTGGCACGTGTACCATAATATATTTTTTTGATATGTCTATCTTGGCTTTTTCTTGTAATGATATTAACAAATTTACTTGAATCTGATTAACACTTATTCTAAATAAAAGCAAAAGGTAAGAAAACAGACCAATGTATTTGTATGCTGGTATCCTGTAATATACTTTGAGGATCTAGCATATACAATCTAGCATCTACAAATGAAGCATATATACTGAAGGAAGATCTTTTAAACTGGAACTCAGAAACCCCTACTGCCTTCAGATAAGTCACTGCCTTAGGAGTAGACAAAGTTGCTGGTTAGTTATTTGATTTATAATATACAATGATAATATTACACCCATGGGGAATTATATGCATTAAGCACATACACCTTCCAGCAAGAGGTAACAATGAGATTTTGCATCACTTATGCACATATTGTGAAACCTAAGTGCATTTTTTTTTCATGATGATTAGTGAGTGAAATAATTGCTAAAGCTGAGCTGGCAACATCTTCCATGAACAAGATTTCCTGAACCATACGAATAGAAATCCAACTGAGTGACAAACTCAGTCTAAGAGAACAACTTTCTTCAGGGTGTTAATGCTGAATTGGGAACACGTACTGCCTAGCATAGAAAACAAAGAATCTGAAGCACCTAAGATTTAAAAAAATGGGAATACATTCCTGATTTGAGGGAAGCTGGGGCATTGTAGAAGGTATAAGATGGGAAATGTGACATCCCATCTGGTGAACCATCTCTTCCTTTCCCAATTCAAACCCTTTGGATGAGAGCTGCAACTGTGTCCACTCGGTAACAGAGAAATTAAATGGAAAATCCATTGAAAGACAATGAATGCCATTTGACAATGAAATGGAAATGATGTGCTGTCAAAATAATGTATGAAGTGTACTCTTTGAAATATGGATAGTGGCCAAAGATGTGAATTGGAAACTAAACAACCTTGAAATGAAATATGAAACATTAAGTAGTGAAGAGAATAGAAATGGACCTTGCGGAGTACTGAAGTAGTAATTGGCTGCTGGCAAGGGATGATGCAATACATGAGACATACAATGCAGTTTAACAAGTGAATGATCACCGAGGCAGATAGATGGGCTCTCTGAGGTGGCTGGAAGAGAAAGGATCAAAGAGTACTGAAGAAAATAAAAAGAACAAGGTTAATGAAGCTAACAGAATAAGAATGCAGAGTGTTAATTAGTTACTTAACCACACAAAAAAATCTGAATCCTGGTGGTGATGATACCTTTAAAATATACTTTGCAAACTTGAATACAAGAACACAAGAATACAAAGCGGGAGTCAATCAGATGACCCCCAGAGCCTGCTCTACCATTCAACGAGGTCGTGGCTGATTCAAACACGAACTCAACATACTCTTGTGCTCTCTCCCCATTTCCCTTGACTTCCTTGTAGGTCTAATGTCAATCTCTGTCTTGAATATTTTCAATGACTCCACCACAACAGATCTCTGGGGAAGAGCATTCCAAAGAGCCATGGCCCATTGAGGAAATAAGTTCCTCCTCATCCTCATCTCAAGTGTGTGACTCTTTATTTTCAAACTATTTTACCCTAGTTCTAAATGCACTCACTGTGGGAAGCAACCTTTCAACATCCACCCTGTCAATTCCTCTCAGAAGTTTTGATGTTTCAATAAGACCACCTCCAAGTCCCAATCTGTTCAACCTGGGATGCTGAAAAGATCATATAAAATGGGAAGCAGACGTTGTCTATTCAACCCTTTGAACCCACTCTGCATTAAACATGACATTGGTTGATTTTTACTGGTACAATGGTGCAGCCAGTACAATTGCTGCCTCACAGCTCCAGTGACCTGGGTTCATTCCTAATCACCGGTGCTGTCTGTGTAGAGTTTGCAAGGTTTCGCTGTGACTATGTGGGTCTCCTCTAGGTGTTCCAGTTTCCTCCCACATTCTAAAAATGTGTGGGTTGGCAGGTTATTTGGCCATGGTAAATTGCCCAGTGTGAAAAGAAGTACACAACTGGTGCCAACACAGCTTTATTCACGCACACGCACAAACACATGCACACACACACACGAGGCGCTGCCTCAAGAAGGCAACATCCATCATCAACTATCCCCACCGCCCAGGACATGTCATCTTCTCACAACTACCAGCGGGCAGGAGGTACAGAAGCCTGAAGTCCCACATCACCAGGTTCAGGAACAGCTACTTCCCTGCAACCATTTGGTTCTTGAACCGACTGGCACAATCCTAATGACTACAGTTTAGCAACCCTATGACCACTTTGATCACTTTGCACTAAAATGAACTTTGTTTTGTTCTACTTATGTTCTTTCTTGTAAAAATTGTGTATAATTTATGTTTAATTTACACTTTTCTTGTGAATGCTGCTTATCTGATGCTATGTACCTGTGATGCTGCTGCAAGTGAGTTTTTCTTTGCACCTGTGCATATCTGTACTTGTGTATGTGACAACAAACTCGACTTTGACTTTGACACAGTTAATCATACAATACTTAACTTAGGCTCTAACTACAGTATCTTTCCGAGTCCCAATCACTGTCACACTTGGGGCTGGTCACAGGCATCCTTGCTGGGCTCCCGGAGTCCAGGGTTCTCTGCCCTACACCACAGTTGGTCTCCTGCCTCAGGCGGGGTCGTCACTGTCTTTGGTCCCTTGGTTGGAGCCCTCAGAGTTGTCCTTCACTGGCTGTGGTCCTCGCTGGCTGCTGTCGAGGTTCTCCACTGCTGATCACCAGGGAAGAGTTATCGTTGACCTGGCTTGTTGATGGGGCTTAGTTATACCCCTGCTGTGGCCTTCCAGAAACCTCACTTGGCTTGACCAGCTGGATGACAAGGTGGGAGGGCCACCGGCTCCATTCAGTCTGTCTTCCCTGGACCGACATGGGTTAAATATTGAGTTATTCAATGGACCTACATGTGGTCAGTGACATCTATTCTTCCCCTAGTACCACTAACCTGCGAACTCAGACTGAATGTCCGGCCCAGCTAGTTTTGTGAATTTGGATCTTGCACTTATCTAAAGTCAGGTTGGAAAACCTTCCCATAATGCTCAACTACACACAAACCGTTGGATGAACCCACCAGGTCAGGCAGCATCTATGGAGGGAAATAGATAGTCGATGTTTCGGGTCAAGACCATTCATCAGGACTGGTGAAGGGTCCAGATGAAGGACCTTGACTTGAAACGTCGACTGACAAATTTCCTCAATAGATTCTACCTGACCCGTTGCGTTCCTCCAGCTTTTTGTCTGTTCCTCCAGATTCCAGTATCTGTAGTCTCTTGTGTCTCCATGATGCTCAGTTGCCTGTTCTGAGGAGCTGCCTGACCACAGGCCTCTTTCCATGCTGCATCTCTCTTTGACTCTCTGACTCTACTATTCCACACCATCAAAAATGCATTCAGTTTACAATTAAGGAATAATTGACTAATTCCCAAAATAACAGCTCTCTGGCATGATCTGTTTCTATTTTAATTATTCATTTGCTAACATTTACATTTCCTCTAGCGCCAGTAACAACAGGGTCAGGAGAGCAAAGATTCTGCTAGTAGGTTTGATCATGCAATTGATTTAAATTTATTCTTTTGTGTCCTATTGGAGATGGGTGTGGAAATGTTAATTTATCGAACAATGCAAATGTAAGGTACCAATTTTTCCAGAAAATTTAAAATATTTGTGTTAATTTGGGATTTTTTTAAAGTTTATATCTGAAAATTGTTCTAATAATAGTTACATTACTTTCCAGGTACAGACCAATTGATGAAACGAAACATTGTCAGTCAATATTTCTGGATCATTGGTCATGTTGCTGGAGAAATTCTGAATCAGGATTAAGTTGCCGTGTGCAGTTCAAAACTACCAATTACTTCCAATATCTGCAAGTGATACACAAACTTCTGTTATCGGGCAGTAAACACTGTTCTCAAATTCACTGTTTTGCAATTCAATGAATATACTTATAAAAGCACACTGAATGATATTCCAAAGAATGTGCAAATAAAATGACTCCGGACAAGTAACAGAGTTGAGGAATGAAGGATTTCTTGACATCTATGAAGATTTCTCACAAAAAAAAGCAAATTGAAAGTTGCTTTAAATTAGTTAATCAGTCAGATGGATCTGAGAACAGGAAACAAGGGATGGTTATCAATGCTTGTTATTCTTAGCATGAACTATAGTCAGAACTTCCACCAAAATCTTCTCCTACATGACTACTGTTTATGCTGCATATAAATTCTGTTTCTTGATGGCAGTGCAGAGACAATATGTGCTTTTGTAAATGAGAAATTACTTGGGCAATACAATGCTGAACTGAAAGTGCTGGAATTCTCACTAAAGCCTACCAGTAAGCAACACCAAAACAAGAACTGGTGTGATTCAAAGAGGAGGAAACGATCATTGTACTAAGGCTATGAGAGATGGCTAACAGCTTACCAGCCCAAGTGAACATAGTGCACAGTTCAGGTTTAACCTGGACCATATTTGTTAAATAACATCAGATTTAGCATCAGTTCAGAGAGAATTGTTGTGTAAAGCAACATTAAACGACATGCAAAAGGAGGCACAAGAGACTGCAGATGCTGGAATCTGGAGCAAAAAACAAACTGCTGGAGGAACTCAATGGGTCAGGCAGCATCTGTAGAGGGAAATGGACAGTTGACATTTCAGGTTGAGAACCTTCATCTGGATTGAAAGATAGAGGGGAGATAGTCAGTATAAAGAGGTGAGGGGAGGGGATGGAACAAGAGCAGGCAAGTACCTGCCCACCCTACCTCCCTTATTTGGTTCCATGGTCCACCTTCCTTGCCTATCAGATTCCGTGGCAGGTTGGAGGAGCCACACCTCATATTCTGCCTGAGTAGTCTCCAACCTGACGGCCTCAACATCGATTTCTCTAGCTTCGGGTAGCCCCTCCCCTCTTCACGCCCTCCTTTTTTCCCTCCTCCCCCCCCCCTTGTCTGTCCTCATTCCTGTGGCTCCCCCCACCCCTTCTCTTTCCCCTCCCCTGGTCTGCCCATCTATTCCCCACCTCCTTCCCTTCATTCCCTGGTCCGCTGCCCTCTCCTGCCAGATTCCTTCTTCTTCAGCCCTTTGCCTCTTCTACCCATCACCTCTCAGTTTCTTACATCTCCCCCCCTCCCCACACACCTACCTTCCTCCTCTCACCTGGACTCACCTATCACCTGCCAGCCTGTGCTCCCCCCCTCCCCCGACCTTCTTGTTCTGGCTTCTGTCCTCTTCCTTTCCAGTCCTGATGAAGGGTCTCGACCCGAAACGTCGACTGTTTATTTCCTTCCATAGATGCTGCCTGACCTGCTGAGATCCCCCAGCACTGTGGTGTGTTGCTCCAGATTCCCGCACCTGCAGAATATCTTGCGTCTCCATCATCTGCAGCTCTTTGTTGCCTCTACCTATCACCTCCCAGCCTCTGTCGCTACATCCACTCTTCTCTCCTCCATCCGCCCATCACCCTTCCTCACCTGGATCCACCTATCTCTCTCCTCATCTTAAAGAGAATGTTTGAAGCTGCCTCTTTGACCTGTTCATTCCACCCACCTCGGCACCTTTAGAGTCTCCCCAATACTTTTTCACATTACGAGAATAGAAAGAACAAGATTTCTAGCAAGAGATTCCAATCTTCACCAACTCACACCCCAGGTTCAATACCAGTAATTGTTTTATTAGCCCAATGAGAAGGAATATTTTATATGAGTCAGGGTGGTTCAGGTTTAAGTCCCACTTCAGTAACTTGACAATGGAATCTGACCTGATATTCCAATGGAAGCATAGAGGGCATGTTTGAAAATTATTTGTTTAACCTGAATTATTTGTTTGGACTCTGTCTTTACCTCTTGTTGTCTTAGTGTAGCAGCCAGCATAATCAAAGACGCCACCCACTGGGTCATTCTCTCTTCTCTCCTCTTCCTTTGGGTAGAAGATACAGGAGTGTGAGGGCACGTACCACCAGACTTAAGGACAGCTTCTACCCCACCGTGATAAGACTATTGAACGGTTCCCTTATACAATGAGATGGACTATTGAGGAGGTGTAGGATTAATAAACTATAACTGTATTGATATCTTAAGACGGATGAGAATTATGGCTGCTCGAAATATTGATTTAAAAAGTGTCCTTCAGGCCAGAACAGCCACACCACTGCTTACCTGGGCTGGGTGCTGTGTGGTAATTGCTGTGTCTGGAACTTAATTGGATTCCCATTATGCTTGACTATGGAGATGATGGTCAATCTTAACGGGAAATGGGAAGGCTGTCTCAAACAATAAAGGTGATACCTGCCTTTGTCTCACCCGATTGCAAAATGATTAGCTGAACCTGTGGTGTGAGGCTGCTCTTTGTCCATCTGCAGTAGCCCTTTGTCCGTTTCCTGCTCAACCAAGAACTCCAGCACCTGACTCATTAAAGTGTGCGTGACAATACCTGTATAAATCTCTGTCTACCCCTTTGTACTGAGAGAACTCAGGAAGCGACTCTTAGTGAGTGCTGAAGAGAATTCTCCTAGCGGTGCACTGCTAATAAAGGTATTTGTTCGAATCGACCTCGTGGCACTGTGTTATTTACAGCGGACGGATAGGGAAATTGATTTCGGGACGACACTATGACCTCACGATCTACCTTGTTGTAACCTTGAACCTTATTGCACTGCACTTTCTCTGTAACAGTGACATTTTACTCTGTATTGTTATTGTTTTTACCTGTACTACATCAATGCACTCTGTACTAACTCAATGTAACTGCACTGTGTAATGAATTGATCTGTATGATCAGTTTGCAAGACAAGTTTTTCACTGTACCTCGGTACAAGTGACACTAATAAACCAATACCAATACCAGTACCAAGAGTAGGGGGAATACAGTGAGGATGTTACACCACTGAAGGTTTTCTCTTTTGCTTCAGTAGAAGGAGATGCACAGTCACACAAACTTGACATTGATTTACTCATGCACATAAACACCGACAATGACATTGTGTGAGAATAAGTAGCCTTTGAAGCTCACATTAATTTTTTAAAAAAATTTATCTACAGCGTGGTAACAGGCCCTTCTGGCCCAACAAGTCCACTCTGCCCATTTTAAACCCAAATTAACCTACCCATTCGTCTTTGCAATGTGGGAGGAAACTGGAGCACCCAGAGGAAAGCTACGAAGACACGGGAGGACGTACAAACTCCTTACAGACAGCGACGGGAATCGAACCCCGATCGCTGGCGCTGTAATAACGTCGTGCTAACCGCTACGCTACTGTAGCGAGAATGTGAAACATTTCTGGGCTCCATTGCTCAGTTTGTCTCACGGAAACTCTTTATTAGAGAAGTAATAAGCCCTAAAATGTTAACTCCTTTTTGTACATGGAAGCAGAGCTTTCACACCACTGCTATTTATCAAAGTACTTCAAATGGCTGTAAAAAAACAGTTACTCATTAGAAGGCTTTGAACCATGTCACTGCATATCACAGAAAATATTAACATGAATCCTACAAAACATGGTCCTTTGCACAGCTGCAATAAAAACCGACCAAGGAAAATTGATAATCATTGTTGTGTAGTTGTACAATACAGAAGAACTAACAAGATATAGTCTCTTTATTCTCTCTCTCAGGTGGAGGCAAATCATACAGCAGCCGTACAACAATATGTATTTTCTGTTTCCTTCAATTAAATGAAGATATTTGAGCTTTAAACAATCTGTTCTGTTGCTTATGCATTTTCTGTGAAGGTCCTCTAAATATTAGCTTTATAATCTCCCTTTACCAACTGGCCTCCCTCTCCTCCCCAATCCCTATGACATACCTTTCCAGTCAAATGGTGACACTTCCTCTGGATTTGTTCTCCCTTCCTAGAGAGACAGCACTGTGATGCAGCTGGTTGGTGGGAGCTGCTACCTCACAGTTCCAGTGACCCAGATTTAATCCTGACCTCCAGTGCCGACTGTGTGAAGTTTGCACATTCTCCCTGTGACCGCATGGATTTCATTTGGGTGCTCCAGGTTCCTGGAGACATGCAGTTTCATAGGCTGATTGGCCACTGTAAAATTGCAGAGGCAAGTGGTAGAATCCGAAGGGAGTTGATGGAAATATGGGGGGAATAAAATACCATTGGTGTAAATGGATGCTTGATTGTTAGTGTGGATACATTGCACCAACAACCTGTTACTGTGCTGTATGAATCTAAGACTCTAAAGTGCTCCATGAAGATTCCATAACAAATGACTTGGAAGAGGATGTGGAAGAGTGGGTTAATAAGTTTGCTGATGACATAAAGGTTGGTAGTGTTGTGGATAATGTGGAAGGTTGCTGTAGGTTACACTGAGACATTGATAGGATGTAGACCTGGGTTGAGAAGTGGCAGATGGAGTTCAACCCAGAAAAATGTGAAATGATACACTTGGAAGATTGAATTTTAAGGTAGAATACAAGGTTAATGGCAGGACTCCTAGCAGCGTGGAGGAACAGAGGGATCTTGGGGTCCACGTCCATAGATCCCTCAAGGTTGCTGCGCAGGTTGATAGGGTTGTTAAGAAGGCATATGGTATGTTGGCCTTCATTAGTCGGGGTATTGAGTTCAAGAGCCGCAAGATAATATTGCAGTCTATAGAACTCTGGTTAGACCACACTTGGAGTACTGTGTTCAGTTCTGGTTGCCTCATGATTGGAAGGATGTGGAAGCTCTAGAGAGGGCGCAGAGGAGATTTACCAGGATGTTGCCTGGATTGGAGAGCATGTCTTATGAGGATAGGTTGTGTGAGCTAGGGCTTTTCTCTTTGAAGAGAAGGAGGATGAGAGGTGACTTGATAGAGGTGTAGAAGATGATAAGAGGCATAGATCAAGCGGACAGTCAGTGACTTTTTCCCAGGGCGAAAATGGCTTACTTGAGGGGGCATAATTTTAAAGTCATTGGAGGAAGGTATAGGGGGGATGTCAGAGATAAGTTTTTTACACAGAGAGTAGTGGGTGCATGGAATGCACTGCCGGCAGATGTTGTGGAGGCAGATACATTAGGGACATTTAAGAGACTCTTAGATAGCCACATGAATGATAGAAAAATGGAGGGCTATGTGGGAGGGAAGGGTTAGATAGATATTAGAGCAGGATAAAATATCGGCACAATCTCATGGGCTGAAGGGCCTGTACTGTGCTGTAATGTTCTATGTTCTATGTTCTAGTTTGATATAATGAGATCTCTGTTCTATGAACAACAGAAGGATCTTGTTGACAGATCTTATTTGACAGTATGTTAATTGCTTCAATGTTTGAACCAACAATATTGTTGCTACCAGACCAAAGAAGTAAAAAAAAATCTATTACTTTAACTCCGAAACACAATTCCACGACACACCCTCCTCCCACTGGTACACAGCCATACCCGAACCTTGGAAGCCAAGTAGGTTGAGTTCAGTTCTGCTGCCCCATGTAGATCAGTAACTTACCAACACTCAGCAACCCATTTCAAGGATCTACAATGAAGCATGCATTTATACTGAATCTACTAACGGACCAATTGCACTCTACCCTTAGCTTTCCCCTATAATGTATTCTCCTCATTCCCCATCAATTCACCCAGATACTGCCACTCACTACACACAAGGGGCAAGTTACAGTAACATGCACATCTTTAGAATGTGGGAAGAAACCAGAGCACCCAGAGAAAACCTATACGTTCAGAGGGAGAACATGCAAACTCCATTCAGACAGAACCGGAGGTCAGGATTGAACCTGGGTCGCTGGAGCTGTGAGGCGGCAGCTCTATGAGCTGTGCCATTGTGCCATCCAAACTTGAAGGGTACTTGCTACAAACAAGAATACATCCATGGACATGTTGGAAAAGATTTATCAGCACTCGTCTAACCTGGGGTTACTGATAAGTTTAGGAAAAGTAAATGAAGATTTGGTTGAACAGTTGAATTTTGAAGGAGTTTATAAGATGGAGAAGAGTTTAGTGACACAGGCTGAGTAAGTGGGATCATATTAACTACAAGGTCTGCTACCAGTGGTGAGGTAAATGGAAGGGGTGGGTGCACAGAAATGTGATACAAGAGGAACACAACTTAGGAGGAAATATGTCTTGAGTTTACAGAGAGAGAGTAAATCAAGGCTCTGGAAGGAATTATAGTCAAGAATGTTTATCACATTAATATGAGAGAATGTTTTAGGAAATAGGATGTAGACAATCTCAGGAGATTAGAATTTTATGAGAAGCACTTCAGGCTTGGAGCAGACCCTTCCTAACACCATCCACCCATCCATTCACTTCTCTTAAAACTAAGATACATTCTCAATTTGAGGGTCCCAGAGACAGTTAATTAACAATGTGAGCAGCAAAATTTTAGATCGAGAAGAAACCTAAACCTAAAAGCCAGCTGTAAGTGATTCATCTGGACAATTTCTAAAGGACAATGCCATAACTTTGTGATCATGACTTGAAGTTAAAACCACAGCACAGCAGATCTCCATTATACAGGTAGTTGGGAGAGCCCTCTGTGCCTCTGAACTGACAATAACAAAGGATGTATTATTCCTGGGAACATGCCCATGATTTGAGACACTGTGAACTCATTATTGTCCCTTTTGCATAGTACAGCACAACCATTCCTCGATTTACAAAAGAGTTGTGTTTCTGAAAAGTTTTTGTTAAGCATATATTTGTAAATTGAAGAAACTCTGTGAGATGCCTTGTGAGAATGCTGGTACCATGCATTCCTATGCACAGAGAGTAGTGTGTTACTCATTGCATCAAAACAATAGCTGCATAAATTGAAGATCTTTACCCCATAAAGATTGAATGAACTTGTAGCCAAAATTCAAATATTCCTGAATGATGTGTATCTGTATTAAGAGAGTGCTCCATTAAGTTGAGTGGTGTGCTCAAACACTGGAGTGAATCTGTAACCTTCAGACTGAGGGTAAGACTACTGATCTAAATCCACCAGGTGAACAGAAAGGATCTCTGGCTGGTGCACTCAAAAAAAAGGAGTAATACAAATCTCTTCTTGCTCTGTGTTACATTCTTTCATCAACGTCAACAGAAAAGCACATTTACAGGTGAGAGAATTGTTACAACGCAAAAGGAGGTCATTCAGCCCATCAAGTCAGTGCCAGCCGTTAGTAGAGCAATCCCAGGAGTCTCACCCCTCTGTTCCTTGTCTATAGTACTACAAGATACTTTCCCTCAAATGCCCATATCACTTGAAAGGCCTGACTAATGCTACTTCCCACTATCCTGAAACCCAGATCACAACTATCCTCTGTGGATTCAAGTTCTTCCCCAAATTCCCACTTGCACCATTGGCCCCCAAATTTTCAATCAATGGCCCCCAGTCTTAAGTGTTCATTCATCTGATTTGCTCTACGAGAATCTTAGCACATAGTTGGCTGCACACACTTGCAAAGTACAGGGCAGGCACGGTAGTGTAGCGGTTAGTGTAATGCTATTACAGCACCAGCAACCTGGGTTCAATTCCGGCCGCTTCTGTAAGGAGTTTGTACATTCTCCCCGTGACTGTGTGGGTTTGCTCCGGGTGCTGCGGTTTGCTCCCACATTCCAAAGAGGTACAGGTTAGGAAGTTGAGAGCATGCTATGTTGGCACTGGAAGCATGGTGACACTTGTGGGCTGCCCCCAGAACACTCTACACAAAAGATGTATTTCACTGTGTTTCAATGTACATGTGACTAATAAAGGTATCTTATCTTATCTCATCATTGGCTTTGAAGCATTTCTGTTGGGTATGAAAGGTACTTATAAGTTCATGGATTTCTTTTAAGTTCCAAGCCTGAATGGAACGAATTAGAACTAAGATGAGGACTTACTTCTAGAACCAAATTGTTGTCCACAACATACTTTCTTTAGTAGGAGAGTTTTGTATGAACAGAAACCTGGGCAGAAGTTTTTATTTCATAAACCGAGGACCCTGCAGCCATTTGTTGTGGTACATTGTTGCTTGGCTCAAACTCACAAAACCTGCACCTCTCTAACAGCTTCCCATTCTGAATGGTTCAATCTAGCTGTTAACTATCGCCACTTTAATGCAGCTTGGCAGATGAATGGAGAACAGAAAAACAATTTTAAATATATTTTTATGATGAAGACAGCCATTCCTTCAGACAGAGAGTAGGTCTCTTCTCAAAGGATTTTGAAATTTTGCTTAAAGGTTCTGTAAGATTTCCACATTCATTGAAATTGTAATATGTTATTGCCAATGTCAAAAATTTTATGACAGCCCTAGATTGATTTAGAATTGATCCACACTCAGATTAAGGCTCATACATTTAGTTATTTCAATAAATTCTGTATATTAGTTGTTGGTTTACCTGTTGTAGTATGTGAGCAGTCTTTGTATACACTGATGATAGCCAAATGAATTACTATAGATGCTGGAAATCTGAAATGAAAACAAATGTTGGAAATACTCAACAGGTCAGGTAGCATCTGTGATGAGGGAAACAGAGTTAACACTTTGGACTGATAACTTCTCAGTCAGAACTGGAAAGAGTTAGGTGTAAAATGAGTCAATGGTGTGTGGATGAGAGAACAAAAGGGAAGGTCTATGCGCAGGTAGACGAAGAAGAGATTAGATGAGAAAGGGGCTACGTCATCTCTGCACCTCTGTCACTGGTGTGAAAGGAACTGTTGATCTCAGATTGGTCTAATTGGGCATCTCCATACACATCACAACACTATAGATTAGACGTCATGGTCTTACTCGAGAATGAGTGACAAACAGCAACTAAAAAAATTCTCCTATCCTATACTGACAACACAATTATTTCTCAATGTCCTCAAAACCTCCCAAGGAAAGTGTAATATCAACACAAGAGTCAAGGGAACCTCAGTCACAAGACAGGTCAAAATGGAGAGAGAGCATTAAGTGGGGGGGGGGGGGGTAGTTGGCGTGGTGTGGGTGGGTAGTTTTGGAGATGCGGTGCTTCTTCCCCCATGTTTGTTGGGGCTTTGTGTGCTTCTGCTGAAGGAACTGAAGGTTCTAAGGGCCATCCCAAATGTTCCTCGCCTTAAACCTATGTCCTCGGGACTTAAGACATATCTGCCATATCTATGCCTCTTATAATTTTGTATACCTTCTCACCTGGTACCACACAATGTCCATTACAATGCACTGTAAAGCATTAGAACTGAGTCTTTGATGACCTTTGGTGGGGAGAAGTAGAGAACAAGCAGAGACCTGGTCATTAGTATCCACATGTGGTGAAATGGATATATACACTTGAAAAAGAAGTACAAAATTGTGTGGGCTCTGGTGAAAGAACAGGTGAGTAGGTGAGTGGGACTAATTGGATAGCTCTTTCTAAGAGTCATCTCAGAGATGCTGATTGAAATAGATGACTTCAAAGTGGTAAGATTCTATGATTTGATGACACTTTTTAGCCAGAATACAAAAGTAACCCATGTGATATGCTACAGAAATCTGCTTTTCACAATAACGAGTTCACAGTGTCTCAAATCATGGGCATGTTCCCAGGTATAATACATCCTTAGTTATTGTCAGTTCAGAGGCACAGAGGGCTCTCCCAACTACCTGTATAATGGAGATCTGCTGTGCTGTGGTTTTAATTTCAAGTCATGATCACAAAGTTATGGCATTGTCCTTTAGAAATTGTCCAGATGAATCACTTACAGCTAGCTTTTAGGTTTAAGTTTTTTCTCGATCTAAAATTTTGCTGCTCACATTGTTAATTAACTGCCTCTGGGACCCTCAAATTGAGAATGTATCTTAGTTTTAAGAGAAATTAACCCAATTGTCAAAGAGGAACGAGATTGCAGAAAAACATCTTGATTAATAGAATTAGAAATATCCAATTTACTTTGAGCTACAGTGTGGTACTTCATGCAGGAGTGCAGCTGAAAATAATAGGGTCATGAAATCTTTCCACATTCCAAAGAACATACATTCTCCAATCAGCTATTTCTATGTTTGTTCCAACACTACAATGTAAGCAGATGTACTGTGAACACTGAGGATGCACACAATTTAAGACAAGTACTATAATGAGCACTTTGCCCTTTTCTCCAGTTAATAGCATTGGTTTGAACACCCATTTGTTGGAGATATATCTTTTTCTCTAGAACGGCAGAGGCTGAGGGGAGATTTGATAGAAGTTTACAAAATTATGTGAGGCATAGATAGCCAGTATTTTTTTTCCCAGGATTGAAATGTCTAGTACTAGAGAGCATGTTTATAAGGTGAGAAGGGGAAAGTACAAAGGAGGTGTACGAGGCAAGTTATTTTACACAGAGAGTGGTGGGTGCCTGGAATGCACTGCCAGGGGTGGTGGTGGAAGCAGATAGGCACATGAATATGCAGAGAAGGGCAGGATATGGTCAATGTGTGGGGAAGAAGGTTTATAAGAGATATAAGATAAGATAAGTCGCATGTACATCGAAACACACAGTGAAATGCATCCTTTGCGTAGAGTGTTCTGGGGGCAGCCCGCAAGTGCCGCCATGCTTCCAGTGCCAACATAGCATGCCCACAACTTCCTAACCCATACGTCTTTGGAATGTGGGAGGAAACCAGAGCACCCAGAGGAAACCCACGCAGACATGGGGAGAACATACAAACTCCTTACAGTCAGCGGCCGGAATTGAACCTGGGTCGCTTGCAATGTAATAGCGTCACGCTAACCGCTACAGTACCATAGATTAATTCGGAGTCATTGGTTTAATTAGTTTGGCACAACGTCGTGGGCTAAAGGGTCTGTCCTGTGCTATACTGTTCTATGTTCTATGTAATCTTATAGCAAGTAATTTTCAAACAACTGCATATGAGGTATCTGTACTTCAGTAAGCACCAACACGCTGAAGCTTTCTAACTATTCTCCCACTGCAGCCTCAGAGAGTGTGAGAACTGCTTTGCAAGTGAGTGGTTATTATACTAGGCTGATTAGCTTGTAAAAGCATGTGTATCAATGGAAGATTTTTCTTCTGCCTTTGTGCAAGCTCTCCCACAGTAAGTGGTAGGAAGCTGCTGACCCCCAGTGTGGGAGACTCCAGATAACCTTCTCAGTAGCAGTCTTTGTTGGCTGATGGTTAAAAACACGGGGGCTCGCAAAGTGAGAGGGTGGGGTCACAAATGCTGTCATTCAGAGTGAGAGTGGGAGGTTCATGCTGCATGCTACCTCTCCTGCTCTCACAGGGCAGCACCACAGTAAGCCTAGTAATTTGTTGGAGCATAGACCGCTGGACAAGAATTCCCTTTGAAAGTTGGTATCCACAGCCATGATGCCAACAGTCTCAGCTCTGGTGACAGAAGTCACAGAGTTATAGAGTCATACAGCACTTCCATGCTGACAATCAAGTTCATATTTCTACTAATCCCATGGTAGTGTAGCGGTTAGCATAATGTTATTAGAGCGCCAGCGACCCAGGTTCAATTCCGGCCACTGTCTGTAAGGAGCTTGTACGTTATCCCTGTGCCTACATGGGTTTCCTCCGGGTGCTCCAGTTTCCTCCCACATTCCAAAGACGTACGGGTTAGGAAGTTGTGGGCATGCTATGTTGGCGCCGGAAGCGTGGCGACACTTGCAGGCTGCCCCTAGAACACTCTACGCAAAAGATGCATTTCACTGTGTGTTTCAATGCACGTGACTAGTAAGGATATCTTATCTTATCTTATCAGCACTTGGTCCTCAGCCTTCTCTGTGTTGGTAATTCATGTGTTCACCTAGATACTTCTTAAATGTTGTGAGAGTCCCTGCCTCCATCACCCCCTGAGGTAAATTCCCTCTAACTCTCCTACCCCTTAACTAAACCCTTACATATTGTGGGCACTGTGACAAGGCAAGGGTTAAGATCGTGTGCAGGCAGAGTTGGTTTGCAGACAGCCTGCAGTCACCTGTGCTGAGCAAGGTCCTTGAGAGCAGAGCTCCTCTTTGTACAGCATGGGAGCCGAGGTCACCAGGCACACCAAAACAAGATAAGGATGCAAACGAAGGATTGCAAGGCACACACTAACCATTGGACAATTACTTTACTAACTCGAAGGTATTATTGGCCATTAACATGTAGTTTCTATTGGTCATTGACACCTATATTAGTGGAATGTGATTGGTATTTTATGTATGCAAATAAGGGATGTTAAGGTGCTCAAAGATTTTAATTGGTCAGTATCTGTTTAATAAGGGCAACTCTTTGCTGAAACTTTAGAATAGTTTGGTGACCAGGGGCTGGACTGTTCTCCTTGTACACAAGTGAATAAAGTGTGATTGAGAAATGAGTGCAAGTTGTCGGAGTCCAGTTAATGGGTGATGAAAATATCAAGCTTCCACTGCAGACCCAAATGCTGGATGGGTCTATTAAGTATAAGATGCCTGTGTTGCAATGAAATTAGCAGCAATTGGAGATTGCATTATAGTTAGCTCAGCCTGTATTACTGGCTGTTATGGACAATCAGTTCTGGATCTGTCTCTGTAGGAAGCCCTGTACCAGGTTGCTATAAAGACATACAGCACGGAAAAAGCCCTTCAGCCATCACTTGCATGCCAACCATCAACCTCCTATTGACACGAATCCTACACTAATTCTGTTTTATATTCACCCCACATTCCCATCAGTACCCCCTAGATTCTACCACTCCTTTACATACTAGGGGTAAATTACAGTGGCCGTTAACCTACCAAACTGCACATCTGTTGGATGTGAGAGAAAACCAGAGCAGCCAAGAGAAAACCCATGTGGTCACAGGGAGAACATGCAAACTCCACACAGACAACACCAGAAGTCAGGATTGAACCTGGGTTACTGAGCAGTGCTACTGGCTGCACCACTGTGCCACCCACTGGATTCTCCATGACAATGCCCACAAATTTTCTGGCAGCTCTGCCAATGCCCTAAGCACTCCCATCAGCTTTCTACTGGAGGGATACTTCATTTATTTAAAATCTCTGTACCTCTCACTTTAGAGTCACCTTTCCCTCATCGTCATGTCATCTCTGGATCTAGATGTACACCTTCCAAACTGAACTTTCCTCTCTAGTGCCTCTCTTAACCCACATAATGCCTCAATCTTGTTTGTACAACAACTAATAAGCAAAAATTACTTTAATAATTAAAACTTAAATATTGTTGACACACTGTAATTATCTCTTGACCAAAACTCTATACTCTAGCCCCCCATTTCGTGCCTTTCCTTAGCCATTTCCTTAAGATGAACCAAACTTTCAGTGACCATGATTTTGTACACAATTCAATAGACAATCACCAAACAAAATCTGTCTGCTTTTATATCCATAACATCAACCTTGCTCACCCCTACCATCTGCTGTCAATCACCCGTTTCACCAACCAGATGTAACTGTTCTGCTTGCTCGGGAGACCTTCCATTCTCTACCTCCAAAAACATCAGTGCATTCCGGCATCAAGACACTGGTTCCACACAAAGGTCAGCCGTCAACAACTTTGACCTTGTCTGGAAGTGAATCTGTAACTCCTACATGAATGAAAACCAAGAGAAACAAATGTTGGATTAAATCCTAGCAATGGAATTTGCAACCAAAATCAAAGATCAATATCTGGATGATAGGAACTGGTGGTCATTCACACATGCCACATCTTATAATGCCAGCTCCACTTTCATCTGGCTGTTTACTGCATTGCAAATATAACGTGGAAGAAAATTGCCCCATTCATTTATAATGGGGCTACTAAACAAAATATCCTTACTGCATTGATGGTGATATATACTGGCATAGGGTCTAGGGTCTAAGGTAGATATCTGTTCAGTGTGATAAAATGCCGAACAAAGCCAAGTCACTCAGCTGATCAAGTGGTAATGAAGCTTTGTTTATTGATCATTTGTTTAATGTTGATGCTGATAAAGAAGCAAATGGAACTGTTGGCTTCTATGTTGATATTAAGAAAATGTTTAAACTACCAGAAGACTTTCTACAACTTCCTTTTGCAACAGTTATAGTTATAATATGATGCCTAAGTGGGGAACTATCTTTCGCTTGATGTGATCTTACAATTACCTGTCTATATTTGATCCAAACTCAAGTTGTAGCTTTGTTACAACACAAAGCTAAAACTCGTCAAGTACGTAACACAGAGGTAGTAGAAATGTTGCTATTTTTAACTTGTCACTAATATCAATATTGGTCGGCTAGACATTATATAACATGCATTAGTATAATTAATTAGTGATCTCTATTTGTCTCCGTAATGCTTCATAATTACTGTAGTCCATCAAACAATTACCTTTGGCTAGGTACTCCTAATGAAATTGGAGACACCAACTAAGTAGTTAATAGATTCCAAGGAAACTCCAAAATTTATCATTGATTTTGAATAGCTCATCTTTTATAAGGATGTATTTTTAATCAGGCTATCAGTACATCAAATTACTTGAATATGACAGTGTTGGCATTAAAAATAAAGTAGTGAAACAAACCGTTAGGGTAGAGGGTTTACTTGTTTGAGACATTTCTTGATGATTGCTATGTTTTTTTGGTTTAGCACTTTATAAATTTTTTTTTCAGTCTAACTTTCTGTGAGACCATTGGGCAGCCAATTTTTTTGTATCCATGGACTCGTCGTGGTGGTGGCTATCCCTCGAGGTTGAGGATGATGGTTTACGTTCCATTGATCTATAGAAGTAGCCCACAGAGCAAAGACACCTGTGCGTGTATTTGTTTGATGTGTACTTGATGTTGCACTACAAAAAGCACACAGTACTTCACAAATCAACCAACTGATTCCAATGGCATGGAAACCATGACGATTGGAGCTGATGGATTTGTTGCAGCCTTCATCCGCCTTCATAACCGTTGAGTTCGAAGTAACTTCGTCCGCCTGTTCCACCGTTGAGGTCTTGGTTGGATTGTTCTTTGTCAGGGACTTCACCATCAACGTTACCGCCATGGGTGACCCTACCAGGAGCATAGCTCCAGGCAGCATCGCTCTCGGGATCTCAGGACCACACAAGCTTCTCCACAACGAAAAGGTGACAATTCACAGAAAAGATCCATGGGCTATATATAACCTGTAAAAAAAAAAGTAACTTTATTGAATGAGGAAAAGTTGTCAGGTCAGACTTGTGCCCTGGGAGATCACTGATGCACACTTGTCCCACTGATCATTCAGGTGGACACCAGGACATCCGAATCTGCACATAACAATCGGAGAAGGACAAGCAAGTTTACAGTTCAGCAGGGCCCCATGCCTCATTTCAATCATTTGGACATGCATTGTGCTTCCAAGAACATCTCATTCATTTAGGAGATGAATTTCAGGGTTACTTGCCTCACCAACACAACACTGAAGTAAGTGCCAATGAACTGGAGGGAAGAGGCTTGCTGGGTGACAGTAGCTCTCAGGAGTGCCATGGACCTGGAAGAAACATGCTTCATTTTCATTCAGTCACCACATTCCTTTAAAGAATATATTTTTATATGTTCCTAGGAAGACCAATGCAAGACCAGGACTTGCTCCATTTGTAGCAGCACAGTGTCTAAGAAGCATTGTAAACATGACAATAGGCTGCTGGTGTATGTAAGGAACCTTATGGTTCTCTTAGATGCTTCCCTGTATGTCTGAAAATCATTTGAGGTCAGTATGCAGTTGAATTGTTTACAGCGATGCTTAGGGTGCAAGGAATAGACTTAGGAAGTATGTCATTTTACTGTCCCAGATTTCTGTTTGGGAAGCGGTATGGAGGTGACTAATTTCCAGCCTGCCACACCTACCAGAGATTTTATTACTGAAATTAATGCTCTTAAGGAAAAGTAATGGTAAAAAAGTTTTATATTACACAGGGCGTACTCTGTAGCAGTATGCAATCAACTCACAAGGACACAAAAAAATCAGAGCAATCCCCTGACACACTCTACAAACTCTTCTTCTACATTACCCCTGCCAGTTTGGTTTGTCCAATCAATATGCAGATTAAAATCTCCCATGAGAATTGCATTTCCCTTCAAACATGCCTTAGATGTTTCCCCATTTATGCTCTTCCCCCTCGAAAGGTCACATTTTGGGGACGTACAGACTACTCTCATCCTGTCTTTTTTTTTCCCGACTATTCATGATTTCAACCCAAACCAATTCTAAAAAAACTATCCACTGCCTTGATTTCAGGACTCAACACTGTTCTGAAACCTCCCCTGATTAACAAGGCTACCCGTTCTCCTTTCTCTTTCAATCTGTTCTTCGGGAGCATCATATAACCTGGAATATTGGTCAACCTATAACCAAGTCTCTGTAATAGGTTTTCAATCATACTCATATGTTGCTATCTATACTGTCAAGTCATCTATCTTCTGGCAAATAAAGACAATTAAGCTTTGAGTTATTTACCATTTCTACGAATTGTGTACGTTCTGGACTGCCGACCTCTATTTACATTTCCTGCCTCAGCCTGTCACACGTTGCTTGTCACTTGACAATCACCATCTTGTGCCACCGCTTTCTCATTTCCTGTTGATTTACAGTAGTGTAATGGTTAGCGTAACGCTATTACAGCGCCAGCGACCCTGGTCCAATTCCTGCCACTGTCTGTAAGGAGTTTGTACTTTCTCCCTGTGTCTGCGTGGGTTTCCTCTGGGTGCTCTGGTTTCCTCCCACATTCCAAAGGTGTACGGGTTAGGAAGTTGTGGACATGCTATGTTGGTGCCAGAAGCGTGGAGACACTTGGAAGGCTCACCACCCCCCACCCCACTATTATTCAAATAAGAACAACCTATTTATATCACCACTAATGGAATGATTTATACTCTAACAATGATTATTGAAGTTTACTTTTACAGGTACCAAAAAAAAACAAGGTAATGTTCCTTAATGACTACTGACAAGTGGCTCTGACATCCGCCATGTCAAAGGCTGGTCATGGCACGTATTGACTCCAACCTCACAGACAACATTGACCCACTGCAATTAGCCTACTGCTTAAACAGGTCTACAGTGGATACCATCTCCCTGGCCCTACACTCATCTCTGGAGCATCTGGACAGTAAAGGCACCTACGTTAGGCTATTGTTTATTGACTACAGCTCTGCCTTCAATACAATAATTCCAAGCAAACTCGTCACCAAGTTCTGAGACCTGGGACTCAACACCTCCCTCTGCAGCTAGATCCTTGACTTTCTGACCAACAGACTGCAATCAGTGAGGATAGGCAACAACACCTCCAGCACAATTATTCGCAACACTGGTGCCCCACAAGGCTGCGTCCCCAGCCCTCTACTCCCTATATGTACTCATGACTGTGTGGCCAGATTCTGCTCTCACTCCATCTACAAGTTTGCAGATGATACCACCGTTGTCGGCCGTATCTCAAATAATGATGAGTCAGAGTACAGGAAGGAGATAGAGAGCTTAGTGACTTGGTGTCATGACAACAACCTTTCCCTCAATGTCAACAAAATAAAAGTGCTGGTCATTGACATCAGGAAAGGGGGTGGTGTACATGCTCCTGTCTACATCAATGGTGCTGAGGTTGAGAGGGTTGAGAGCTTCAGGTTCTTAGGAGTGAACATTACCAATAGCCTGTCCTGGTCCAACCACATGGACTCCATAGCCAAAAAAGCACACCAGCGCCTCTACTTCTTCAGGAGGCGAAAGAAATTTGGCATGTCCCCTTTGACACTCACCAATTTTTATCGATGCACCGTAGAAAGCATCCTCTCTGGATACATCATGGCTTGGTATAGGAACTGCTCTGCCCAGGACTGCAAGAAACTGCAGAGAGTTATGGACACAGCGCAGAGCATCATGGAAACCAGCCTCCCCTCCATGGACTCTGTCTATATCTCTTGCTGCCTTGGTGAAGCAGCCAGTATTATCAAAGACCCCACTCACCCGGGTCATTCTCTCTTTTCTCCTCTTCCATCAGGCAGAAGATACAGGAGCCTGAAGGCACATACCACCAGGCTCAAGGACAGCTTCTAGCCCACGGTGATAAGACTATTGAATGGTTCCTTATACGATGAGACAGACTCTTGACCTCACAATCTACCTTGTTTGACCTTGCACCTTATTGTCTACCTGCAATGCACATCCCTGTAGCTGTGACACTTTACTCTATATTCTGTTATTGTTTTTACCCTGTACTAGCTCAATGCACTCTGTACTACCTCAGTGCACTGTGTAATGAATTGCTCTGTACAAACGGTATGCAAGACAAGTTTTTCACTGTACCTCGGTACAAGTGACAATAATAAACCAATACCAATACAGACAACGCAACATTCTTATGGCCATTTTGTATGGACAAGGCTATGCGATTATAGATGGAACCAACATCAAGAAAATTCTAACTAGGAGCAAGGAAAATGCTCATAATTTTCTCCTGCACAACCTCAGACTATTTTCACTACTTAAAATGCAGCATATATCTCATTGACAAATAGAGCTGCTGCCTAATCAAGCAACCAGTATATGTCTTGTCTGTGGGGATGTGGTACCAGACAGCCTTATAAAACTGAAGCTCGGATGATATTGCCAAAGTCAGAACGATTTGCAAGAAATGTCCAGCAATTTAAAAAAAAGACTTCAATGAAATATTGCAGCCTTCCTTCATCAAAGAACTGGGGGCAAGAAATTGCAAAACAATATAAATAAATATCTCCCCAAAACATTTCAAATATTCTTTTAAATAAAAACAACCTATTTATCTCAGTCCTAATGGAATTATTTATACTTAGCAACAATGATATTGTCATTGTTGTCGATTCCTTTGGCATCTTCAACTCTTAGATGGTGTTTAGGATAAGTATATTCCAACATTATAACTTCAAACTTCTCAGGCAGTCTCTCAGGATCAAGGGTGGCTGAAGTCCACATCAGTTTTGTAGGTCCTCAGGTGGATAATGAGGTCAATGTGGGAACCACAGATTCTTCCCAAATGGGGCAGGAGCTGGCCCTCTGGGCAGGTGGATGGACAGTCTGTGAGATAGTCTGATCCTCTCACTTCCATAAGGCTTTGGTTTTATCCCAGTGCACCTGTCTACATCATCGGTGCTGAGGTCAAGAGGGCTGAGAGCTTCAAGTTCCTGGGAGTGAACATCACCAACAGCCTGTCCTGGTCAAATCATGTAGACATCACGGCCAAGAAAGCTCACCAGTGCCTCTACTTCCTCAGGAGGGTAAAGAAATTTGGTTTGTCCCCTTTGACACTCACCAACTTTTATTGATGCACCATAGCTTGGTACGGCAACTGCTCTGCCCAGGACCGCAAGAACTGCAGAGAGTTGTGGACACAGCCCAGCACATCACGAACACAAGCCTCCCCTCCTTGGTCTCTGTCTTTACCTCTCACTGTCTTGGTGAAGCAGCCAGCATAATCAAAGACCCCACCGATCCGGGTCATTCTTTCTTCTCTCCTCTTCCATCAGGTAGAAGATACAGGTGCCTGAGGGCACGTACCACCAGACTCAAGGACAGCTTCTACCCCACTGTGATAAGACTACTGAATGGTTCCCTTATACAATGAGATGGATGCTGACCTCATGATCTACCTTGTTGTGACCTTGCACCTTATTGCACTGCACTTTCTCTGTAGCTGTGACACTTTACTCTGTACTGTTATTGTTTTTACGTGTACTACATCAATGCACTCTGTACTAACCCAATGTAATTGCACTGTGTAAAGTATTGACCTGTACGATCGTCATGCAAGACAAGTTTTTTACTGTACCTCGGTACAAGTGACAATAATAAACCAATACCAATACCAATGCGTGACCTTAAGGTTCTCAACACCATCTTGAATGCTCGCACTCCACTTTGAGGAATATTGAGCCAGAGATTTCCCAGTGTGGGAATGTTACCCTCCTTCAGGCAGGCTTTGAGTGCATCCTTGAATCTTTTCACCTGTCCCCCTTTGTCTTCCCATGACAAAGTCCAATGCAAGCTCAAGTAAACTATCCAAAGTGCCGTTTACAACTTGCATTTATTTACTTGAGTAAAACTTATCAAGGTGCTTCACAGGAACATTTTCAAACAACGTTTACTATCATAAAAGGTGTTGGTGGGACAGGCTCTGTGTGGGAAATCCAGGCTCATGTCTCAGGCAGCCAAAGGCAAGGCTTCCAACAGAATGCGCAAGAGACAGAAATGGAGGAAAAGTAAGATTTTAAAGAGTTGCCAGAGACCTCTTAAGAGGTTTGACAGGGTAGATCTCAAACCACAAGAGCTTTCTTACAACTCTCTCTGATATTTCTCCTGGTTCAGGGTTAAGACCTAATAGCAACAGTCTTAAAATAAGGAGCAGAGCAGAGCAGAGCAGAGCAGAGGTGGAGAAAAATGTTTTCACTCCGAGGGTTGAGAACCTTTGAAACTGTCTATCCAAGAAAATTGTGGAAGCTCAGTCACCAAGTCTATTCAATACAGTGAGTGATAGATTTTCGGATATTAAAGATGGTATATATCCCAGGTTACTGAGCAAGGCAAGAGACGAGATGACTGGGGCCTTGACCAATATCTTGGTGTCCTCTCTATTCACAGTCGAGGTCCTAGAGGACTGGTGAGTAGCTAACATTGTTCCATTATTCAAGAAGGGAAACGGATAATCCTGGTAACTATAGACTGGCGAGTCTCATGTCAGTGGTAGGGAAGTTACTCGGGAGGATTCTTAGGGATAGGATTTATGAGCATTTGGAAAACCATAACCAAATTAGAGACAGTCAGCATGGCTTTGTGCAGGGCAAGTTGTGCCTTGATTGAGTTTATTGACAAAGTGAAGAGGGTGATTGATGAAGGTAGAGCTGTGGATGTTGTCTACATGGACTGGAGTAAGGCGTTTGACAAAGCCCCTCATGGGAGGCTCACCCAGAAGAATAAAATGCATGGCATCCACGGTGAATTGGCCATTTGGATTCAGAACTGGCTTTCCCGTAGAAGGGTAGTGGTCGATGGGACTTATTCTAGCTGGAAATCTGTGACTATTGGTGTTCCTTAGGGATCCGTACTGGGACCTCTGCTGTTTGTGATAAATATAAGTAACCTGGATGAAAATGTACATGGTGGGTTAGTAAGTTTGAAGATGGTATGAAGATTGGTGGTGGTGTGGATAGTGTAGCAGACTGGCAAAGGATACAGCGGGATATGGATCAGTTGCAGATATGGGCAAAGAAATGGCAGATGGAGTTCAACACAGCCAAATGACAAGTGTTGCACCTTGGGAGATCAAATGTAAAGAGTCAGTACACTGTTAATGGCAAGACCCTTAACAGTGTTGATGAGCAGAGGGATCTTGGGGTCCAAGTTCATTGCTCCCTGAAAGTGTCTACACAGGTGGATAGGGCGGTAAAGAAGGCATATGACATGCTTGCCTTCATTAGTCGAGGCATTGAGTTCAAGAATCAGGAAGTTATGCTGCAGCGTTATAAAACTTTAGTTAGGCCGCATCTGGAGTACTACATTCAGTTCTGGTCACCCCATTATAGGAATGATGTCGAGGCTTTGCACGGGTTGCAGAAGTGGTTTACCAGGATGCTGCCTGGATTAGAGGGCATGTGCTACAGGGATAGGTTGGACAAACTTGGGATGTTCTCTTTGGGGCGGCGGAGGCTGAGGGGAGATAAAGAGGCATAGATAGAGTAGAAAGCCAGTATCTTTTCCCCAGGGTTGAAATGTCCAATACCAGAGGGCATGCATTTAAGGTAATAGGGGGTAAGTTCAAAGGAGATGTGTGGGGCAAGTTTTTTACACAGAGAGTGGTGGGTGCCTGGAGTGGTGGTAGAGGCAAATATGATAGGAGCATTCAAGAAGCTCTTAGATTGGCACATGAATGTGAGAGAAGTATAGGATATGGACATTGTGTGGGCAGAAGGGATTTGTTTAGTTGGGCATTTTATTACTAATGTAATTTGCTTGTCACAACATTGTGGGCCGAAGGGCTTGTTCCTGAGCTGTACAGTTCTATGTTCCATGTTCTATGTTCTAAATTAGGGGATATGGGATTAATGTAAGAAAGCAGCACTGAGGTAAAACATCAACACCAATTTTATTGATTGAGGGAGTAAGGCACGGGGACCAAATGGCCCATTCCTGCTTCTAATTCTTGCGTTGTACTGTTGCAGAAAGTTACAAAGATAAGGATGTCATAAATCACACTGCCCAGAAATGGAAGTCAATGGAATGATTTTTGGAGGCGGGGTAAAATGCACTAATGCTGTTCTATTGCGCAGTTAGTGCTACCAAAGGGGGTTGACTTTCCAGACACCTCAATTCTCCAATCACAAAGGTAGATTACCCCGAAGAAGAAACTTGGAAAGATTAACAGCAGGACCTGCATGTGCATGAAATTTACAGGCAGCCCCGTTCATAAACTTATAACTTGCTGCAACATTAGTCTGGGAATCTGACAGCTTTATCAACAAAATGACCTTCAAAGCTATTCTTTAAACTCAGTTCAACTTTACAAAATATCATTTGTAACTTGAAGAGAAATTACAGTCCTTTTCAGTTCAATGACTTGAACTATTAACTGAGGACATTCCGATTTTACGCAATGTATTTAGAGTACGATTGCATTGTAAAGGAAAATTTAAATTCAATGTAATAGGGTTCATGTTTCACCTCAAAGTCAGCCTCCCGGTTAAAAGTATCTTCATTCATTCACAGATGTGGGTTTTGCTGGCAAGGACACCATTTATTGCCCTTGGATAGGCAGTGGTAAGTGGTCTTCTTGAATCATGAGTTCTTATATTGAAGGTACTCCCACTATGCTTCAGGAAGAATATTCCAATATTTCATAATATTGGAATATTTCATAATGAAATAATGAACACACTAGTTAGGAGCAGGAGTAGGCCACTAGATCGGTAGCACTACCTGCTACTCTGTGCATCGTGACCCATTTCTAAAATTCATTCCATTGTCTTCATTTCTAAGCACTGTGTTTTATAACCACTATCACCTCCCTCTATCACTGGGAGACCACACCTGCAGTGTATACCACGTCCAGACTGTACAGCAGCAACTCAGCAAGGACTCTTCAACAGCATCTCCCTAACGTGCGATGTTCTGCATCAAGAGGAGAGAGAACAACAGCTACATAAATACTAAGTGCCCCCCCCCCCCACCATTCACACATCAGTCCGACATGGAATATATCAATGTATTTTTATTTCTCCTGAGTCAAAATTTGAAAATTCCTATTGAAAGACTACTATGCTTACCTTCTTAGGTGAAACTGGAATGTGGTAAAAAATGCCAGCATCAACAACAATGTTTGCACCCCAACAGTGCACAGCCACATGTATAGCTTAACTTCAGTGGGATAGAAATTATACATTTAGAAAAGTGCACTAAAATAGCAACAGACAGTGGATCCATGTCTGCTTCATCTGGGGGAAAGGGGGAGTGATTTTCAAATATACTTTATGTGTAATGTGCATAGTTAGTGCAGTTCCTGGGCTTGACACAGTAATGCATGCACAGAAGGTCGGAACGTCCCACCACAGCGGCAGTTCTCAATAGGAACCACTACTGAAAGAAATGATTCACTTAACCTCACACAAGGAGTGCCAAGAGTGACGTGGAAGAGGGCAATCCATTTCCACAGTACTGGATCGAACATGCTGGCAGTGTTGGTGGGCACCTGGAGCCAAGGGTGAAGTAGAAGGTTTATCTATAAAATGAATTTTCGGGAATATAGAACCAAGGGAAGATCTCCCTCAAGGAAAAAAGGTTAAGGGAAGATTTAATCAAGATTAAAGTTATGAGGATTTCTTATTACGTATCTAGAGAGAAGTTGCTTCCGCAAAATGAAAATAATTTATATTGCAGATAGTGAGTGACTCTGATCTGGAATGCATACTGAAAGGATGGCAGAGTAGAACCAGATGTGAAAGAAAAGGGATATTTACTTAAAAATAAGAAGGGATGTTGGGAAAGAGTGAAGGTGTGCGAATCACTGCTGTATTATCAGATAGCCAGGAAAAGCATAATGGGCCAAATGGCCTCCTACTCTATTCTGTGACTCTCCAGTTCTCTGTGAATTCCATTTTCTACATTAGCTGCTTCAGTCTGTTGCCACGGTTGCCTGTGGGGGAGGGAGGACCATTCTCCTCAAACAAAAGGAGGCTACAGAAATTTGAACACAATTTCTACAATGTTCAGACTTCAAACTTCTCCTTTGTCTTTACAGCAGCTGCTAATTATACCATTTGACACAAATTAGCAGCTGGTTGCGTCCAACAACCCATTTAATGCCTACCTTACAGATTTATATTCCCCAGTAAATTACCTCTTAATGTGCTTTGCAAAATTAATCTTTTGAACTATGAAACAGTTCTTATAATGTTAACATTCATATTAGATCCCAAAATCAGCGCATATTGTATATTCTCAACAAAAGTCAAGACACACACTTAACTTTAATGGTGAAATTAACTGTAGGGAGGATAATTTACTTTTGATGTAAAATACTTAAGCACTTATTTACATTCATTTTGTTTCAATTTTCTTGTGACCTTGCCCAACTTTATCTTTGCAAATGCTTATTTACATTTTTTTGTGACAAATATTTTTGTGACCTTGCCGCATTTTATTTCTGCAAACACCTCTATCCCTCCTCATATAATCTGGTCTGCTGTTCATTCAATCTCCTGCTCAGGAATGGCAGTGGAGTTTGCAGCTTTCTCAGCCAAATCTTCCACCCTGCCTTTACATCTGCCTCTAAATGCCTTACAGGTGTCATCATTTGGACCACCTCCCTTCTTGCTGCACATATTGGTGCCTTTTGCTTTTTCTCCATGTGATGTATTGTGAAGAATATTGTTTACCATAACAG
Source organism: Pristis pectinata (assembly GCF_009764475.1). Classification (NCBI taxonomy): domain Eukaryota; kingdom Metazoa; phylum Chordata; class Chondrichthyes; order Rhinopristiformes; family Pristidae; genus Pristis; species Pristis pectinata. The sequence continues at coordinate 32,521,723 of NC_067422.1, forward strand.
AGCTCTAGTTGTGCAAATTGTGATTATACCCTCCCTTTCCCTTTGAATCGAATGTCTCCCTGGCCTAGTCAAGAGGTGGTCAATTATAAGTTCTCTTCGGTGGTCTCTTGGGGTCAAGGATGATTTGTTTACCCAATATCCATGATATTACAAGAGATAAGAATATAAAATACCAAGGGGGTAGAGTGGAAAAGAACGTTGAATATTTTAAACCCTTCATTGCTCAACCAGAATCATAAAAAATTGAAGCATAAAAAAACGATTTGACCTATTAATGTGTGCTCCCATGCTAGCTTTTTAAGTGGCTCTAATCTTTTTTTACATCACTCACATAGTTATTTTAGATGTTGGTGTAGGTAGAGGCAACTTTCTCATTTCAAAATTCCCGCTCCAGAGATTTGGCTACATAATATCAATTCATATTTCAATGCAATGCTGAGGAAGTCATCTTCATCTCTTCTTCTCAGACAGTCCCCCATGGGACAAGAATGACTGGCTTCCTCTCTGTCCTTAGCTTCCAAGGTGACATTTCATCCCACCACCCTGTGGACTATCTCTGACCCCTCTCTATCCTTCCTCGATCTTTCCGTCTCCATCTCAGGAGATTCCTTATCCACTGACATCTTCTACAAACCCACTGACCCCCACAGCTGCCTCAATTACAGCTCCTCCCACCCCGTCTCTTGCAAGGATGTTATTCCTTTTTCTCAATTTCTCCGCCTCCGCTGTGTCTGCTCCCATGATGAGGCTTTCCACTCCAGGACATCCAAGATGTCCAACTTCTTTTCTGACAGGGGCTCCCCCCCCTGACTGTGGTTGAGAGAGCTTGCACCCGTGTCTCTGCCATTTCCTGCACCCCCGCTCTCATCCCCATCCCTCCCAGACCCAACAGGGATGGGGTCCCCCTTGTTCTCACATTTCATCCTACCAGCCTATCCTGTCTCTCGCTGACAGGAGGCCAATGTGGGATCCATAGACTTTGCAATGGGTAGGGCAGGAAATCCTTGGCAAGATGGATGAAGATAGATTTGGAGTTAGGGCACACCTTCTGCTGTTTTGCTGGGCCGCTGCATGCTCTTTGGTATTGGTATTGGTTTATTATTGTCACTTGAACCGAGGTACAGTGAAAAACTTGCATACCGATGGTACAGGTCAATTCATTACACAGTGCAGTTACATTGAGTTAGTACAGAGTGCATTGATGTAGTGCAGGGAAAAACAATAACAGTACAGAATAAAGTGTCACAGCTACAGAGAAAGTGCAGTGCAATAAGGTGCAAGGTCACAACAAGGTAGATCATGAGGTCAGAGTCCATCTTACTGTATAAGGGAACCATTCAATAGTCTTATCACAGTGGGGTAGAAGCTGTCCTTAAGCCTGGTGGTACGTACCGTCAAGCTCCTGTATCTGCAGCCGATGTTCTCAATGCCTTCTTGAATGCTTCTTCTCCATTTTGAGTGGTCATGGGTCAGGGATTCCCTTAAGATGGTGAAGATGATGTTGAGTCCATCCTTGAACTATTTACTCTATTCTTTTGGTAATCTCTTGGCATGATATCATCTTGCTAGAGTAAACTACCTATTTTGGGAGCATGTAAATTTTGTCAAGCATGTAAATGATATGGTAAACCTTTCTGCCTCAGCTGAATGAAATTGGAGCCTCAGCACTGGGGATGTGACCCGGGAGAAGATGGTGATGTCAATAGACTATCCTGCCGTTGAAGCTGGAGTATTTTGTAGAGACAGCATTGGTGGTATCTTTCTAATGTCTTGTGATGTTTGCACTGGGAAGAACGTGCTTCTGAACTGTTATGGAAAATATGATCACTACTGTCCATTAGACCATGAGTTTGATGCTGGGAATAAAGTCTTGATCTTTAAGAACCCTTTACTTCAGTTGGCCAAGGACCATGTTTGACCACCTTTGATCTTTGACCTCAACACCATGTTCCTGTCCTATCCCTATATCCCATGATCCCTGTAATACCTTGAAGTTCATCAGTCTTTGTTTTGAATTAATTTACTAACTGGTCCACAACCTCCAGCAGTAGAGAATTCCAAAGATTCACTGCCTTTCATACAAAGAAATTTCTTCTCCTGTCATTCCTAAGTAGCCTACCTCTTTTTTGAGACTGGAACTTTGGTTCAAGACTCCTCAGCCAGGGGAAACATCTTGCTTCTTCTATTCTGTTGAGCCCTCTAAGAATTTTCTGTGCTTCAATGAGGTCACCTTCTATTCTTCTAAACTCTAGAGAATAGAGGCCTAGCCTATGAATTCCGTCCACATGAAACAGACCCAATATCCAGGAACCAAACTGGTGAATCTTTGCTACATCCCCAATACAGTAAGTGTAGTGTTCCTTAGGAAAGGAGACCAGAAGTGTGCACAATACTCCAGCTGTCATCCCATTGAGGCCTGGTATAATTGCAGTGAAATATCCACATGGTTGTACTCAAGTCCTCTTGGTGGAATGTGGGATTGGGGAGAGCTTGCTGGCAACCAAAGAGAGGGGGAGAGAGCAACTTCTATCACCTCCAACAGAAGTGATGAGAGATACTATAGGATCCGGGTGATCTGTCAGCATGTGGTGCTGCCAGTCTCCTGCAATGGCCCACACTCACTGTGCCAGTCAGGTGCAGCCCTGAGCCCCAGATGTCAGCATTGATTGGCAGCACCACCCAAACATCCCAAACAGGCAGATCTCCCCACGGGGCCAGCAAAGGACAGGGTTTTGTGCACCCAGGTTCCTGGCTCAGCAACATGCAGTAATGGGGAGGGCAAGGGTTCAGGCCAGGTTCGCAGCACAGCCTGAGCAGCCTTTGTTCAGTACAATAGGACACTTATCTGTGAGTATTCAGACTGGAGGACCAAGGGTGTTATAATAAATCAGCGCCTTGTGGGTGGCGCTGAGGCATGCTTGTATAAAGGAAACTATCAAAAGCAGTGTAGGCTCTAAAGGTGGTGGAGGTCAGGCTTGTGACCACAGGTACTGAACCGTCTCACTTATATAAAGTATAAGCCAAGAAAAATAACATTCCCTCATAAGTTGCCATCCCTCATAAGCAGCCCAACAAAATATGGTGACTTCAAACCAAAGTAGATCTGCAAGAACTGTGTGCGCACAGCTTCCTAAGATTTTGATCTAATGATGTAGGTGTTATGAACAAGAGAAGAAAGGCATTTTCTGTAACATGTAGCAGCAGTCTTTCTGCGGGCCTTTAAATGTTGTGATACAAGATAAAACCAGGTTTTTAATAAGTAGTTTTGATATAAGTTGGCAAGGAACCACAGAGCAACTGGTTTATTCTAAAGATATGAAAATAATTGATAGATTCAAATTTGACTTAGCTCTATACCAAGCAAAAGTAGGTTAGGACCCATATCTGCTTATTTTTTGAGGTATGGTCTGTGAGTATTGTCACTCCAGGTAATTCATAATTACTCATCCCAATTGCTTATTAAGCAATAAGACTCACATAAGAATTTTAAAAATTGGTAGAAATTTTAATTTGTTTTAAAATATGTTGATAAGAAATGAGCTGTGCATTCCTTATCCTATTTGCAGAGTTTATTAACTTCTTGAAATAAGATTTAAATATAATAACAGACCACATTACACAATAATTCATGTATATGTGATTACTGAATACAATATGCATTCCACTCATAATCCAACTAAAACGAAACATTCTTGTCATCACAGAATTGTACAAGGAATTAAAATATTTACTGAATATTATAAAAGGATTATAAGGTTAGATGCAAAGAATATATTTCATTTTGGTATCTGTGACCATAACTGGGGATATAAGATTATAATACATTAATATAATAAGATTATCACTGACAAATTCAATAAGAAATTCAAGAGAAGTTTCTTTACATGGAGATTAATTAGAAGGTGCAATCTGCCATCATAAAGAACAGTTGAGGCAAATGATGTAGATTAATTTATGGAGAAGTTAGGTACGCATTTAAGGGAGAAAGGTTTTACAGCAGTCACAGACCCATACTAATCAGGCAATTAACACAATGGGCTTAGATGTTAAACTTCTGTGTCAATTATCATAATCAATTACAAAGGCCACAGATCAGTGCTTTGAAAGTTATCCAATGTCGTGAACTGCAGAGCTACCTAGACACCCAAAATATACTTACCAGTGGAGTTTTGACAACAAAGAAGTTGGCCATTCAGCTCACTAGTGTTTGTACTCAACATGAGCCACTTCACGTGAATTTATATGTTGCCTCTCAGTGCCCAAAGTGTTCCGTTGGCAATTGTGGCTTGAAACAAAAATGAGATCCTTACATCTCTTTTACACTGATGTAAATCAATGAGGGTGATTTGGCCAATTAAGGCTGAACATTGGCCAGATCCTGGCCAAAGTTTAGCCTTAGCTACCACTAAAACAGATTATTTGGCCAATAATTAGTCAGTATTGCATTGCTGTGGGACATCACTGCACACAGCTTGGCTGTTACATTTCCTACATTACATGACCAGTCTTAAAAAGTGGCCACAATTGCCCATGAAACACTTGAGGCATCCTGAGACATCATGTAAATCCAAATCTCTCCCTATTATTTCTTGTGCAACTTTTAATGACATGTGGCAAGATTCACCTTCTTCAGTATGTCACAGAGGACTAACAGATCAGACAGAACAGAAAAGCAGCAGAATGCACAAAGAGCAGCAAGGAATTGTCAAGACCATAAGTCAAGACCAAATGTTAGGCTTTTGGCAGGATTTGGCTGTTTGATTCATAGATCCCATATTTTGTTTTTGAATAGGTAGACTCAACCTCAGTTTCTGCAGTGTGACTCTACTAATATTGGTTACCATTATCTTAGTGCAATGGAGGTGTGAAGGGTGCTGCTCACTGCAAATCATTGCTATCATCGCACAAATAGAGATAATGGGTCAGTGGACTGGACAAGCAAAATACCATGGATGCTGAAAATCTGAAATAGAACAGAAAACGAGGGGAATGCAGTAGGCCAGGCAGCATCTGTAGAGAGAGAAAAACAGAGTTAAGGTTTCAGTCTGGAGATTGCCATCAGCAGTTAGTGGTACTTGTTGACAATGTAATCCTGGACTCCTCATGGATTCCAGCTGTTCAGTGTAAACATGCAGTAAAAACCCAGCACTTACACTGGGAATAAAAGTAGAAAATGATGGAAACACTCAACAGGTCAAGCAGCATCTGTGGAACAAGAAACAGAGTTAATCTTTCAAGTTGTTAGAACTGATGAAGGATCTTTGAACTGAAACTCTGTTTCTCTTTTCTTAGATGCTGCCTGACCTGCATTTTCTGTTTTTATTTCAGATTCTCAGTATTTGCTGTTTCTTTTGATTTTCACTGACAAGGAAAAACCTGCTTAAACGGTTCCTGGTTAGACCCTGTGCAGGAGCACCAGATGACAAGCTGAATAATAAGGCCAGTTTTAGCTAATTTACATTTTTCTTGATTGTTTTGATTTATTTCAATGTTTTTCATGATTTAATATTCTTTCAACAACAATTCATTTCTGTGTCTTTTAATAGCTTGAATATTTGTGAATACTTTTGCAGTGGTTTAAATGTTTCTGAATATCACAGATATTGAACGTTTATGTCAATGCAGAAAGTTTGTGTAGAAGTGTAATCAAAAAACGATGGGCTATTTGTTTATTGTTTGTTTCATTTCACTGTTTCTAATTGAACAAATGAATCGTAATTAACATTAATGTCATGCCAATTACCATGTCTTTAATGTTAGTTTTCAAGTCAGGTCATATTGATAAGGTAATCATACTTGACAGGCAATGGTTATGTGCTAAATATAAGGGAAAATGCTTGGCATTCATCAAGAAAATTATTTTTGCGCCTGTGCCACTCACATGAGTCAGAAGTACACTAACCGTTTTGACTTCTTAAATCATATGTCTAAGGAAAAATGCAGGTATTCTGGTGTATTTCCAGAAGTGGTGCGAGGGCACCTCAAAGAATATTTACAATGTATGGATTTTTACTGATATAAAGTTCTGATCATTAAGAACAGATTAAAAAGTCATGAATTCAGATAGTTCACGTATAGGAGGAGGAATGGCCCATTCAGTCTCTCAAGAGTGCCCTGTGATTCAACAACAAGATCATGTCTAATCCCCTACTTCACCACCATTACTCCCACTAAAATCATGAGAGGCATTGATAAGGTGAATGCACTCAGTCTTCTTCCCAGGGTTGGGGACTCTAGAACTAGAGGGCATAGGTTTAAGGTGAGAGGAGAAAGGTTTAATATGAACTTGAAGGACAACTTTTGTTACACAGAAGTTGGTATGTATGTGGAACTAGCTGCTAGAGGAAGTAGTTGAGACATTTAAAAGACAGTTGGACAGGTACATGGATAGGAAAGATTTAGAAGGATATGGGGCAAACACTGGCAAATGGGAGTAGCTTAGATGGACATTTCGGTCAGCATAGACCAGTTGGGCTAAAGAGCCTGTTCCTGTGCTGTATGACTCTGATTCTATGACAATATCCATCCCTGTTGTTTTCCCTAATGTCCAGAAATCTATCAATTTCTCTTTTGAATGAACAATGACTGAGCCTCCACAGCTCTTTGGGAGAGAGAATTCCAAAGGTTCTTCACCCCCTGAGTGAAGAAATTTCTCCTTATCTCAGTTTCAAATGATTCCTCAATCCTGATGCAGGGTTTCCACCTGAAACATTGATGAATCCTTTCCTTCCACAGATGCTGCCCGACTTGCAGAGTTCCTCCAGCAGATTGTTTGTTCCTCCTGATCCCAGCATCTGCAACCTCTTGTGTCTCCTTAAATTATTTATTCCTTATTCTGAGAATAGGACTCCTACTTGCAGACTCCTCATCCAGAGGAAGCATCCTTCCTGCACCTAAACTGAATCAAGCCCCATAAAATTATGTATATTTCAAATAGATCACCTTTCACTCTGCTAAATTCTAGATAATGCTGTTTCTCATTTGGCAGACTCACCAGCCCAGGCTGCAGTTTGGTGAACACTTAATGCACTTCTATTGTTGTCAGTTATATTTCTATGTTAGGAAAGGAGACCAAAATTCCAAACAATATTCCTGATGTAACCTCACTAAGACTCTACAGAATTGTGAGTCCTGTACTCAATCATCTTGCATTAAAGGCCAACATACCATTTGGTTTCCCAATTGCCCATTGCACAGGCGTGTTACCTTTCAGTGACTTAAGTACAAGGACAGGTTCCTTTAACATCAGCATTTCCCAACCTCTCACCATTTTAAAAAACACATTGAACAATGAATTGTCCCACTTTAGGTAATCCCCACCCCCATTCCCCACAAGCCCCCCACCAGGCTTCTTCTCTTCTTCCCTTTCCTAGCAGTTTTTTTCTACTTTTTTTTTCCTTTCTCTCCTTACCTTTGACCCATCCCTCGGTGGATCTGCTCTCCCCTCCTCCCTCACACCTGCCTATCTCTATTTCTATCTCTTACCTGCATCTACCTATCACCACCTTGTCCCCACCCCGCCTCCCCTCTTTTGTCCACCTATCACTGCTCAACTTTTCCCTCTTATATATTGGGCTTCTCCTTTTCCCATATTCAGTCCTGAAGAAGGGTCCTGACCCGAAACGTTGACCGCCTGCTTTACTCCACGGATGCTGCCTGGCCTGCTGAGTTCCTCCAGCATCATCGTGTTTTTCATCTAGATTCCAGCATCTTCAATCTTTTGTTTCTCCATTTAAAAGCACTCCTGCTTTACCCCTACATAGTCTAACTAGGTTATTAGCCAAGCGTTATTAAGACTACACTGAGATTGGAAGTGAGGGTAAGAGTATTTGGCTGAAGAGTTAAAGAAGAGAATCCCAGGAAATAATAGCTCGAAGCTTTCCCACCTGGAGAACACAATAGAAGAAATCAAACTCACAGGAGTAGGGGAGAGGAGCTGAGAAGTTAGCATGGAGGAGGTTGCAGAAGTGGAATGAACTGACACAATGGAAAAAAGATGATCTTTGAAGTTAATGCAAAGTTAAGACAAACATACCATAATCTCATTGTACTGTGTTTTTTACTTGATGCTAAATATGCCAATTTGTTCAGAATTTTGATCATGAATCATAATCACACAGTTGCAGTGTTACTCATCCTGCTTTCAAATTGAGTGTGTTGATCAGTGCATATTGCAAGTACAAGTCACAAAAATGCAGGGTGATGTCAATACTCCTGCAATGCTCATTGTGAAATGTTCTAGAGAAAATTCCGGGGAGTTAGACCGTAATGAACCCTTGAATAAATGCACACAGCTTGTTTAGCCTCTTCATGCCTTATATTCGTATGTAAGTCTATACATTCTACAGTGGACAATGAGTTCACACACATTATAATCTCCCATAATTTCCCTCAATGTTCACCAGCAACCAACAGCTGACCTGGACCCTGCACTTAATTACTGTGGCTGTGGGTACATGTCAGAAGTTGGAACTTCTACACTGATGGTCTCAAGCATTTACATCACAATATTTTTCCACCATCTACAAGGCAGACTCAGGATTTCGGACATATGGTTGACGAAGGGTTATTAACTTGAAACATTAACTTTGTCTCTCTCTCCACAGATGCTGCCCGATCTGTTGAGTACTTCCAGTGTTCTCTGCTGTTACTTTACCTTAGGTACAGTGAGTAGGAATGTGACTATGGAGCAACATTGGAGACAAGCAGCTTAATTGGAGATGGGACTTTGGTGTGTTCACTGGCCTTGGTGATATATTTGAGGTCAATAAAGTGCTTCTGGCATCTCATATAGGTGTAAAATAGGCCGACATTATCTATCTCCTGACAATGGTGCTTCTTAGTATTCCAGTTTATTAGGATAGAGAGCTGCTCTTCTCCTTTTTTCACTAAGGCATCCAGAGTTGCACCCAGAAATGACGATGTCTGCTTTCACACTGCTCTGTTTATGCTTCCCCTAAGCATCAAAGCTGTAGAACAACTTGCAGCAGTATTTGGAGGAAATGAATACCCAGTAGCTTCAATCAACCTCCAATCAGCATCAGGTCTTGCTCCTAGTTCCTGAAATTACACCCTAAGGATGTTTGCTAATGCACTGAATTGCATTGTTGGCACTGCACTGCAATGAGGTACACAGATGAATTTCATGTGTGCATTGCATTGAGCCAAGTTGGTGCAGGTGATCTGAACATATATTTTTCCAGCACAATCAAATTTCTCCCTATTATATCTGTACTTCAAAATTGATTTCATTGAATGCTCTTTGACTGACTTGTCTTTAGCTAGTATGTCAATCCACTTAGTTCACAGAAACTGAAAGGAGTAAGATTTTCAATCAATATTGGGTCTATTCCCTCTGGACAGCAAATCTTGGTTGGAATCAGTAATGATGGCCAGGGAATTACAATATTTTGCTAACGGTCAAATGCTTGCAGCAAAGAAATTGATCAACTTTTAGTAGTCAAAACGATTCTTTGCGAAGCTTTCTAATGGTGTTTCATTTGCATTATGCTTCATAGGGAATCTGTTTCCCCAAGCCCAGCAAATTTACATCAAAATGCAGCATGTGAAATGCCAAAAATATAAATCAGACCACGACGAAGGGACGATTACACAAAGAAAGTTTGGTGTAATATATTTTTAATAACAAGCCTAAAAGAAATCAGATTCACTTGACTCAAGAGGTGACCTCAATCCAAGGCAGAAATGATGGCTTCTCAGCAGCAAAATCCACAGGCAATCATTTTCATAAATTTTGTCTAACATAAAATGCTACATCTGAAATAAAATTGTAAATATGGGAAATATTCAGCAGATCAGGCAGCATATGTGGAAAGAAAATCTGAATTAATATTTCATATAGATGCCCTTCTGTTTGGAATCAGATGCTGAATATTTCCAGTTTTAGAACATAGAACGTAGAACATAGAACAGTACCGCACAGGAATAGGTTGTTCAGCCCACAATGTTGTGCCTAACTAATTAAATTTGTAATTAAACACCTAACTAAATTAATCCCTTCTGTCTACACAAGTCCATATCCCTCCATTCTTTGCACATTCATGTGCCTATCCAAGAGCCTTTTAACACCTCTATTGTATCTGCCTCCACTACCTCCACTGGCAACACATTCCAGGCACCCACCACGGTCTGTGTAAAAAAAAAACTTGCCCTGTACATCTCTTTTGATCTTACCCCCTCTCACCTTAAATGCATGCCCTCTAGTATTAGATATTTCGACCTTGGTGAAAAGATACTGGCTGTCTACTCTATCTATTGCCTTGCATAATCTTACAAACATCTATCAGGTTTTCCCTCAGCTTCCATAGCTCCAGAGAAAACAACACAAATTCGTCCAACCTCTCTTGATAGCACATGCCCTTTAATCCAGGCAGCAATCTGGTAAATTTCTTCTTCACCCTCTCCAAAGCCTCCAGATCCTTCCTACAAATGGGGTGACCAGAATTTAATGCAAAACACTAGATGCGGCCTAACCAGAGTTTTATAAAGCTGCGACATTTCTCTGTACAGCCACCTTCAGGCAACTATGGACTTAGACCCCTAGATCCCTTTATTTTCTGTTTTATTTCACAAATTTTGAGCTGTGTTGGTGGTCCATTAAATTCAAGTATTCACAGATCAATGAGCCAATCAAAACTGACCAGTCCAGGTGAAAGATCATCGATCTGAAACATTATTTTTCTCTCCACAGACACTGCCTGGGCCATGCCATCTTTTTGCAGCTACCATCGGGCAGGAGGTACAGAAGCCTGAAGTCCCACACCACCAGGTTCAAGAACAGCTACCTCCCTTCAACCATTTGGTTCTTGAACCAACCTGCACAACCCTAATCACAACAGTTTAGCAACACTATGACCACTTTGATCACTTTACGCTAAAATCCACCTTGTTTTATTTTGTCCTAATTGTGTTCTTTCTTGTAAAAATTCTGTATAATTTATGTTTAATTCATGTTTTTCTTGTGAGTGCTGCTTATATGATGCTATGTGCCTGTGATGCTGCTGCAAGTTTTTCATTGCACCTGTGCACACATGTACTTGTACATATGACAATAAACTTGACTTCAACTTTGAATACTTCCAGCATTTTTATTTTATTTCAGGTTTCAAACACCCACACTAGTTTGCTTTTATACTGGTCGATCCAGCCATCACCACCTCTTTGATTTAGCCAACACCTTTCTTGGATCAAACTTCAGCCCTGGAAACTAACGTGCCACTAACATTCATCATCAACAAATCTTTCACAGATTTAGCATATCCACAGTTATTTAAGGCATTCCTAATCCATGTGAAATGCTTAACTGTCTTAGTTTAAGCCTCATGTCAAATTCAAGACTGAATGAACAGGATAAGATCTAAAACTATACATAATTCTAGCTCTACTCACTGACTTCCTCTTTAATCTGCTGATGAGATCAGATCAATTGCCTAATTATTACATGGCAGATATTCCTTGTAAAGAGAATGGCTCTAAATTACACACTCAAACTAGTACTTACCCTAGGAAGGAAACATCGATCAAAGTTCATGCTGCATCATTACAATGATTAAAGAAAGTTCAGCACAGACATTGTTCAAAGTCTATCAAAGCCAAAGGGCTTCTTTTCTAAGGGAAAAGATTATGTACTTCTAACTTCACAGTTTGCAAAATGGTGCTGATATATTTGACAATCCCACATATTTTCAACAACAACACATACTTACATAACATTTTTGGAAGTCTGGCTCCTCCAGAATTTATAATATATTAACCATGTATTTGTAAAATTGAAGCCTTGAGCTGTCTTCAAAATCAGGACTGTGGGCGGCATTTCAAATGTGTCTGTAGTCAGTGGATGCAGGGCTGGGAATCAACTAATCAACTTTGAAAAGTGAACAGTCATGTTTTTATCTTTGGTTCAAATAAGATTGTACAGAAGACAGGGAGATGAATAGTCAGCTTATATGCATTGGTCACACCATGCATCATTGAGATGGAGGTGTTAGTGCTTCTGCCTCACAGCTCCAGAGACCCGGGTTCGATCCTGACCATGGGTGCCGTCTATGTGTAGTTTATATGCTCTCCTTGTGAATGTGTGGGTTTCCCCTGGGTGCTCCGGTTTCCTCCTAAAGACATGATGGTTGGTAGGTTAACTGGCTGCTGTGAATTGCCCCTGCAGTAAGTGGGTGGCAGGAGAACTGGGAGGGGTGGGGAACAGAGTATGAGCGATTCAAAACAGGATAAGTGTAAATGGATGTTCGATAGTGGGCACGGCTGCAGTGACCCAAAGGGCCTGTCTCTGTGCTGTATAATGTTGTAATTTACATAGAGGGAGGCCAGTTGGCTCATCATGTGCATGCCAGCTTCCCCCAGTCCTGTATCTTATTCTTTCTCACATGTCCATCAACCTCCCCCCCACCCCCGATTCATTTGTCACGTTAACACTAAGGAGTAATTTACGGTGGTCAGTTAACCTACCTGTACATCTTTGAGATATGGGAAGAAACTGGAGCACCTGGACACAGGGAGGATGTGGAAACTCCACATAGACAACATCCAAGATCAGGATCAAACCTGGGTCAGTGAAGCTCTAAAGCTGCACCACCATGCTGTATGGTAGTTGTTCTTTCCCTTGGACCAGCTTATCTTGGAAGTTCATGACTTGGATTTCCTTTTTTACTGTAGGTTGGTTTCCACCATATGAATTTTTATATATATGTCTTCATTCACACTCTCCCAATCAATCCCTCTCACTGCATGAGCAGTTACACAAAAAATGGGCAAAGTTATTGTACAATCTATAAATAAAAAAATTCAAACATGAATTTATATAATTAGCACAGGAAGAGTAAAATTAAGCATTTTAAAAAATGTAATCATTGTAATGTGGGGGAAGGAGTGGCTAACTTGCATACATAAATTCCCACAGACAGCAATTAGTTTCAATGATATTGATTGAGGGATAAATATTGGCCAGGATATTCAACTGTGCAATTTAATATATTCAGTTGAGGGACCATATAGGACTTGGTTACAATGGCCTCAAATTTAAAGCTGACCTGTGGGACATGGTTACACCTACCCTTATCTCACTCCCTGTAGAGATGTAAAGTATTGGCTCCCAAAAGCTCAGTGGGAACACAGAACTGGCCCAGCAGCAAGACTCCCTGTTCACAAGTTGCATTAAGTAGGAGAGGGACAGGGGTGGGTTGGTGGAGGGTGAGGTGGGGCAAATGAGATTGTGGTCAGCAAACCCCATCCAAAAAAATGTTGCAAAAATCATTGACAACAGGCTAAGCCCTAAAACGTATCAGCAAGTTAGTGCCAATGGAAAGCTTATGCTTTTTTTTAATCAAATCACTTCAAAGGTGTTGAATGTTAATCATTTTTTTAATTGGAATATTGTTCATAAATCTGCAAAAAAAAACAACTGAAATGGACGGAGGAAGCTTCCCTGTGTCAGGCCTAACCTGGCATGGGTTCAACCGGCAGATTCCCAACACAATGGCGGGAACCTTGCTCTGCCCTGTACAAGAATGGGATTGGCATCAAAACAAGCACTAAGGGTTACAAATTCCTTCTCAATGCTCACTGCACATACAGTTTTACTAGTCCAACTAAAGCAGCAAAGGTTACTTTTAAAGAGATGTCATCTTATAATAAACAGCTAAAAATGCTTTGATTCAAGTCTACTTTTAGTGAGATAGAGGCATTAAGAAGCTCTTAGATAGGCACATGAATGTGCAGGAAGTGGAGGGATATGGACTTCGTGTAGGCAGAAGGGATTAGTTTAGTTGGGTATCTGATTACTAATTTAGTTAGTTAGGCACAACATCGTGGGCCAACGGGCCTGTTCCTGTGTCGTACAGTTTAATGTTCTATGTTTTCTCATGAATGAATAGTATAAGCAAATGCTTTCATCAAATTTAAGTGGAATAAATGATTTAACATACAATCACAGTAGATATATAATAATGAGAATCTCATATAGTCAGTCTAAAAAAAGAGTTAAAATGCAAATTATTAGAGAGGGATGTGCTCAATAAACTGGATGTAGTTTATGCACATCTGATTTCTCAGAGTATTTTGCCCTTTGATTTCTAACTGAAATTGGAACAAGGTGAGTTTGTCAGCTACAAAGGAGAAAAACAAGAAACTGACAAGCTGGTTCACCCAGTGACAGCTATGTCACAGTCAGACAAATTGCTTGTTGATTGCTTATGAGTTCTGAGGAACGGTGTCTGACCCGAGAACAGTGCTTTATTCCTGTAGATTACAGAGTTTCAGTGAGAGGTAAAGAACATGCAACAGAAAATAATATTTAAGGTTTTTCCAAATGCGCTGACAAGTACAGAAAGAGCCAAGGTGAAGCTGAGAGATTCTGTGAATGGAAGAAGCCCTCTAACATTCTGATACAGAAGCATGAAGATGAAAATCTGGAATTAAAATGCTGGAAATATTCAACAGATCAGGCAGTAAGATGGAACGAAGAACTGAGTTAATGTTTCAAGTTCATCCTTTGTTAGTATACTTGTCCTGTTACTGTCACTTTTTGCCTTGTATTATCAACTTTTTTATCATTTAATCAACCTGACCCTCCGCCCTACCTTCCCTTTAATTCACTGGGACCATAATCATTACTCTTTCTTCCCACCCCATACCCCATTTGCTGACCTTGTGACCCTTGGTTCTGGACTATCAGGATCAGAAGAATCATGTTTATTATCACTGACTTATATGCCGTGAAATTTGTTGTTTTGCGGCAGCAGTACAGTGCAAAGACATAAAATTACTATAAATTACAAAAATAAATAAATAATGCAAAACAAAAGGATCAACAAGGTGTTCATGGGTTCATGGACCATTCAGAAATCTGATGGCAGAGGGGAAGAAGCTGTTCCTGAAGAGGGCACGTCCCGGATGGTGAGGGTCCTTCAGGCACTGCCTCTTGAAGATATGCTCAATGGTGGGGAGGGTTGTGCCCGTGATGGAGCTGGCTGAGTCTACAACCCTCTGCAGGCTCTTGCGATCCTGTGCATTGCAGCCTCCAACCAGATGATGATGCAACCAGTCAGAATGCTTTCCACCGTACAGCTGTATGTCTTTGGAATATTCTCCCTAGATCTAGATCTGGTCTGCCCGGTCCTATTAGAATTCTCTCTCTCTCCCTCTCTCCCCCCCCTCTCTCTCTCTCCCTCTCTCTCTCTCTCTCTCCCTCTCTCTCTCTCTCTCTCTCTCTCTCTCTCTCTCTCTCTCTCCCCCTCTCCCTCTCTCCCTCTCCCTCTTTCTCTCCCTTGCTTTCATGGAGATAGGACCAAAGTATGTGTTTCCAGCCATTTCCTTACTTCCAATTATAATCTCTCCCATTACTGACTGCAGGGGACCGACATTTGTTTTCACTAATCTCCTCACATAAATTATAGAAACTTTTACAGTCAGTTTTGATGTTCCCTACAAGCTTACATTTATACTCCATCTTCCCACTCTTATTCAATCTTCCTACTTTGCTGAATTCTAAGCTATGTCCAGTTCCCAGGTTTACTGCTTCTATTTTACATGCCTTTCCTTTAGATCCAATACTGTCCCTAATTTCCTTTGTAAGCCATGACTGAGCCTTCTTTTCTGACTTACTTCCGTGCCAGATAGGAATGAATATTTGTTTTATTCATGTATACATTATTAAAATAATACCCCTTGCCTATACAATGTCAAACCATTTAGTAAGCTTCTCCATCTATTCCCTAAAGGACAATACACGACTTAATTGTTAATTATATGCATTTATGCAGCCTGATGGTGTCAATCTGGGACTTAGAATTGGCAACAATAGGCAGAAACCAGTCCAGGAGAAGCTGGTGACTGTATTGGATGTGTGGAAGCTGACTAATGTTACTGAGTTTTGCTTGTTCCTTGAAATGCTTCAGTATTACTCAAAGATTTTACTAAGGTTGACCACCACATCAAGTCCTCTTCACAAGTTATTGCACAAAATGGACCCCTGGTTCTGAAGTGTAAGAACAACAGAGAGAATATAAGCTGAGCAGAGTCAAACATAGTTGTGAACCTTTCTTTTCCATAATGATATGGCATCCAACGTCCAGTGATGCCTCGAGTTATTAATGGGTGTAGTCACCTGGAGCTACTAATTGTGTACACTTCTCCCAGTGAGGGAAACTGTGCAGATTGTAACAGAAGCTCTGACCATCTCCTTTAGGGTTACTCAATTTCAGAAGTTCCTGGTTGGGACTCACTTCACTCTGAACGCAGACCACAACACATTTTTTGGATTAAGGTCACCTATTTCCGCAATGACAGCTACAACTGTGATGATGGGCCACACCTGGATTACTCTATTGAGCACTGCATGTTGAAACAGTCCTGCACGAGTCCTGGACTAAGCTCTCCCTTGTTACTGTGATTTAGCCAGCTCACTACCATTGGCTTAATCCTTCTCCAGGAATGAGAGAATTCAATTGCATGGAAACAGGAGAATCATTCCTCGTGATGCAGTGCCTGTTTAATAGAGGTATGATGAGGGGCCTTCATAAATGATTAACTATTTCTGCTGGTGGGTGATTCAGTAACCAGAGAACACAGTTTGCAGGAAACTGGTGAAAGGATCAAAGGGGAGAAGAGAAGAAATTTATTTCAAGCTCTAATATGCCTCCCAAAGTCGCTCATCTTCCTTTCATTGTTCTTGTGTCACTAGCTCTAATTTTCTGGTACTCTTGCACTGTCCTGTGGTATACTAAGTACATAATGGTCCAACTTAAGGTTTTTTCGGGATACCCCATAAAACAAATCATTTAAACTACTTTGTTACTATTCAGCTAAGATAAGAACTTCATGCTAAGATAGACATTTCAAAACTAGTGATGAAAGCTCAACTTAGTGTACCCCAAGAGAGTTGGTGTCCCAAGTGCAGTAATCTCACTTGAGATATTTGGCAGAGAGAGGTGTCTGACTGGTTCCATTATTTGTGACAATAAAATCAGTCTCTGTATATTGAGTAAATACTCTGGAAGGAAATAATGCTTTCACAGGAGTACAGTACTACATGCTTTCACAAAGAACTTGAGAGCAAAGACGATGCAAGTGAATTCATTGAGGGGTTGGGGGACTAGTAAAATGGTCAGATACAATTTGATAATCCAGAATATTACTTGGTGGGCCTATCTCCATCAGCTTCAGAAAGAGAATCTACATGAAAGGTGTTGCTTGCCTTTACTGACATTCTAATACAATTTCTACATTACTTGTCAAATCACCATAATGACATTTACAACTAACTCCAGTCACATCAGAAATGATTTTCTTCTACACTAAACTGCCACACTAAATTCTTACACAGTTGCTACATATAGACGAGTCATAAATGTGCAGATCCCATAATGAATCAAACAAGGAATCTCTCAGGACACAAGACACTTTACATATTTTCAATGTTTTTTCTTTATCCGGCTGTCCCTGTTATTGCTCTTTAAGGACCAAAGACATATTAACATAACTAAGTCTAAAAGACACCAAGGAGATAACTACCATTACTTTATTATCTGAGTGGTATTATCTGAGGTAAATGTTGGTCAGAATGTTAATAAACCCACATGCCCTCCTTGAAATAATGCCGTGACATGTTTACTATCATATCCAGGGCATGTTGTGCACTCCGCTGTTCTAACCAGGTAATGTGCTGAAGTGCTGACTTTGGGCTAGGATTCAAGTCTTGACTTTTGGATCAGTGGCAGAAGTGCTGTCAATTGATGTAACCTGACACTTGAGAAATGCCACTTAAAAAAGACGAGGAAAGTAATTCCAAGTAAACCGGGCTCTGTTATGACATTGACCAGTGCCAAACCTCAATTTCTGTTGCTATGACAATAAGAACAAGAGAAATAGAGGAACAAGTGCGGCAGACCAGACTCCCAACATCTATTCGTATGCAGCTTATTGTCCTTGGATGTACAATCAATCCCTATCGTTCTTTATAACCACATGCATATGGAAGTAAGACAGGCTGCAAAGTTTGCCTTTGTAATGGCTGTTATCTGAACATGGGGTGTGCAGTTCTGATGTCTGATGTCCACGTACACAACTCTGACATGTTGTGCCAGTTGCCACATTGGTATGGGGAGTTGGCCTTAGGAAGCTAATGTCTGCAGTAGGTACACAGAGTAGGCATTGGCTGACTTGACTCTGGGCCGGCCCTGGTGTGGTTAGTCGAGTAGTTCTCAAGATTTGTGACGGTTCAGCTGTCTGCTCCACCACTTTTACATAATGCAGGGTCAACCTTGCCTGCTGTTATAGCAAGAACAGCAGCAAAGCAAAAAGAGGAGGGACAGGAGAAGGAGAAAGAGGAAATAGGGAGGCAAGCTTGGCAGTCCCTTTCTGTTGTGAGAAACCGTAAGCAACTCGGCAAAGCGCATTGCCAATTAACAGAGCCCCCTTTTGCACCGTAATCCCATCCATCACTGATATATGCAATATCTGCCTGGCCTCAATGCAAAAATAAAAGATAATGCAAAGGCATCTCAAACATGACAAACTGCAGAGCAGTGTGAGTCAATCATAGAGCAATACAGCATGGAAACAGGCCTTTTGGCCCAACTCGTCCACGCCGACCAAGGTCCCCACCTAAGCTAGTGCTATTTGTCCATGTTTGTCCTGTATCCCTCTACACCTTTCCTATCCGTGTATATATGCAAATATCTCCTGAATTTTGTGATTGTACCTCCTTCAACTACTTTCTCTGGCAGCTCGTTCCATATATATACCACACTCTGCGTGAAGAAGTTGCCCCTCGGATCCCTTTTAATTCTTTCCCCTCTGGCCTTAAACCTATGCCCTCTAATTTTTGATTCCCTTTCCCTGGGAAAAAGACTGTGTGCATTCACTCGATCTATGCCCCTCATGATTTTATGTCCAACCTCTCCCTATAGCTCAGGCCCTTGAGTCCTGGCAACGTTCTTGTAAATCTTCTTTGCGCTCTTTCCAGCTTAATGATGTCCTTCCTATAACAGGGTGACCAAAACTGTACACAATACTCCAAGTGCGGCCTCATTGATGCCTTGTATAACTCTTGTGCGGGCACGGTAGTATAGCGGTTAGTGCAACTGTATTACCGCACCAGCGACCCAGGTTCAATTCCTACCTCTGTCTGTAAGGAGTTTGTACGTTCTCCCCGTGTCTGCGTGGGTTTCCTCCGGGTGCTCCGGTTTCCTCCCGCATTCCAAAGGCGTATGGGTTAGGAAGTTGTGGGCATGCTATGTTGGCGCCGGAAGTGTAGCGACACTTGCGGACTGCCCCCCAGAAAACTCTACACAAAAAAATGCATTTCACTGTGTTTCAGCGTACATGTGATTAACAAAGAAGTCTTATCTTATCTTACCTTCCATGTATCTCTGTCTGTCCATGCGCTACCGCTGTGGCTGCAGCATCGCTACTGCCTTTCAAAGGAGGAGTCCGTCGATGCCAAGGGATGACAGACTCAAGCGCCTCTGTCCCTAGATGCCCCATCTTGCAGGAGAGGCAGGAACCAGGGCTGACTGACTGATAGACAACATCAAACGCAATGGGTGGGAATGATGGCATCATGAATGATGTTATGCTGATAGAGGACAATGTTGACACTCCATGATGCCCCGGGACAGCATCTTGTAATCCTGGTCATCTGTGAGGAAGATTGCTGGACTGCTGTGATAAAGGGGCAGCCAGTTTAAAACACCAACATCCACACCAGTGATGCAGTGGATTCAACTTGCATGTCAGCATGCCTGACTGAAGTCTGAGCTTCCTCTGCAGACCCTGGATGTTCTACTTGCCTTCCCCATTGACAGCAATCTCCGTCCTTCCCTAGGGGTGAGACGATGCTGCCTTGACTGAATCCTGCTCATTTGCCACCGCTGCCTACAATCATGCACCACCATGTTCTGCAAAAGAAAGTTAGTGAGCATTGTGCATGTGTTAGGATGGCATACTTGTTACAGAGTTATAGAGCAATACAACATGGAAAACAGGCCCTTCAGCCCAACTTGTCCATGCTGACCATGGGGCCTACCAAGCTAGTCCCATTTGCTCACATTTGGCCCACATCCCTCTAAAAACCATCCTATCCATGTACTTGTCCAAATGATTTTTTAAAATATCATGGTTCACTAGCAGGGTCTGTGTGGCCTATTTATGAGGCAACAAAAAGGAAATCAATCAGAGAAGGGAGACCAACAGATGTCTGTTCTGATAGTATCACTCAGAAGTGGTGAGCAATAAAAATTTCAATCCTGCAGTATTCAATGTTCTGTCAGTTTTAAATGTGTTTATTTAATAAAATAAACGAAACAATGGGAATGATGTAGGATGGTGTCATGTGCTGAATATGTAATGTTCAATTAATTTGTACCCACTTGATCTCACGCAAGACACAAGTGCTGTCATCTCGTTCCATGACCGTAGCATCCAGCTTCATCTGCACAACGTATTGCATTAGTGCTTACCCATGAGGTATCAGCTTGTGTGAGGGGTTAGCACCAGCTGAATCGCACTGCCACTGATCAAAGTCATGCCTGCATCTCTTAAAAGGGAAGTGTTTGTTGGCTGCAACTACTGGTAGAAGCTGTTCCAAAGTTTGGGAAACTTGCTAAAAAGCATGGCAGAATGAGGCAAAGGCTAGATAACTTGATGGACAGGAGACAAATCTTCTATGAGTAAGCCTACAGGAAGTCATCCGACTCAGTAATGACACAGCATTGGAAACGGGAACAATGTAATGAATGCATGTCACTAAAGCCGTAACGCTGCCAGATATGCCTTTGAATAAATTATTAATATCCTGAAGACCTAGCACCAGCAGCCCTTCAATACACATGGCCCCTCTCTAACCTTTCCATTGTTGTTAACTCAAAGAAGTCCGACAAAAGAAACAAACCTCCACCCATTAGTGTCAATTCATGTCTTCCTTTTATTATCACACAATTGATAAAGTTACTTACCAATCAGCAGTCAAAAATGACCAAGACAGTGATATGTTTCAAAAGAATAATATTTGCATAGGTCCAAAAGAAAATAGTAATCCACCATCTAACAATGTGCAAAACAGCCATGCCTTTACTATTCTATTTGGAACCAAATGAGAGAAATGTAGTCAGTTTGCTGTTCATGGCCTTCCAGAAGGCTTTGATTGGTGCCATATAACAGGCTTATCAGCAAAGTTGAAGCATATGATATAAAGGAGACAATGGTAGCAATGCGTATGGATTTGCTGAGTACAGGCAACAGACTCAAGGTGAATGGTTGTTATTGCACTGTAGGAAGGTGAATGGTGGCATCCCCCATGGATCAGTGTTTGGGCCATTGATTTTTTTGCTCTATGTTATTGAGCTAGGCTTGATGGTGCAAGAACAACTTCTAAATTTGCAGAAGGCAGAAAACTTGGCAGCACTGTGAAACTGTGAAGATGACCGTGATAAGTGGCAGCAAGATATAATCAAACTGGGCAGACGTGTGGTAGATGAAGTTTAATGTGGAGAAATATGAGGCAATGCACTTCATTAGGAAGAATGAGGAGAGATGATTTGGAATAAGGGACACTATTCCATTAGGAGTGCAAGGCTAGAGGGAACTGGGGCTATAGATGCACAAGTATTGAAAGTGGCAGGACAAGTTGAGGAAAACAGTTAATAAGACAAACACAATTATGGGTTTTATCAACAAAAGCATTGAGTATAAAAGCAGGAAAGTTATGCCTACCCTTTATAAAACATTGGATCAACTTCATTTTATTCAGTTCTGGATGCCTCATTGCAGAACATAGAAAGGTGCAGCACAGGAAACAGGCCTTTTGGCCCACGATATCTGTGCCAAGCATGGTACCAAATTAACTAATCCTTCTGCCTGTACACGATTCATATCTCTCTATTCCTTGAACACTCATGTGCCCATCTAAAAGCACCTGAGCACCTCCATTATATCTGCTTCCACCACTACCCTTGGCAGCGTGTTCCAGCCACCTAACGCTCTCTGTGTAAAAAAACTTGCCCCACACATCCCCTTTAAATTTTCCCCTTCTCACCTTAAAGCTGTGCCCCCTACTAGTCAACATTTCTACCCTGGGAAACAGATAACGGCTGTTTACCCCGCCTAAGCCTCTCATAATTTTATAAACTTCTATCCAGTCTTCCTTCAGTCTCCGACGCTCCAGTGTAAACAACCCAAGTTTATCCAACCTCTCCTCATAGCTAGTACTCTCTAATCCAGACTCTATCGTGGTCACCTCTTCTGCACCCTCTCCAAAGCCTCCACATCCTGCCTGTAATGGGATGACCAGAACTGCACACAATACTCCGAGTACGACCTAACCAAAGTTTTATACAGCTGCATCATGACTTTCTGATTCTTATATTCTGCCCTCAGCGTTGAAGGCAAGCATGCCGTACGCCTTGTTTACCACTCTGTCTATTTGCAATTGGACTGAGAAGGATGAAAATGCATTAGGGAAGGTCCAGAGGAGATGTTTGAGAATGAAGTTAGATTGGAGAGGTTGGGACTGTTTTCTTTGGACGAGAGAAGGCTGAGGAGAGATCTAATAGCAACGCATAAAATAATGAGAGGTCTGGACAGAGTGACACTCATTCCTGTAGGTGGTGAGGTCAAGGACTAAAGGTCACATGGAGGAAAATAAAGAGGAAGGGAATTGATAGTGACATAAAGAAAAATCTTTTTTCACAGCGTGTGATTGGAATCTGGAACACACTGGTGCAGTCAATTTCCATTGTGGTCTTCAAGAGGAAATTGGATAAAATATACAGTGAAGAAAAATTTGCAAGGCTATAGAGAAGGAGCAGTGGGGTGCAATACTGAGTTCTCTGTTGGAAAGCTATCACAAACATGATGGGCCAAATAACCTCCTTCTACGCTGTAACCATTCTATGATCTTCCTACATATACGTGAACATAAAATAGGATCAGGAGTAGGTCATCAGACCTCAAGCTCTGCCATTTAATAAGATCCTGGTTGATCTGATTGTAACCTTACCCTTGTATTCACATGTACCTCTTGTAACCTTTCACCTCTTTTTACATCTGCTTTAAAAATAATCAAAGGCTATACTTCCAGTGCCCTTTGTAAAAGAAAGTTTCAAAAAGCTCATGACTGTCTGAGAGAAAAAAAATCACCATATCTCTGTTTAGATTGATCATCCTTTGTTCTTAGGCAGTGAACCCTAGTTTAGATTCTCCCACAAGAGGAAATATTTTCTCACATCAACCTTTTAAGACCTCTCAGGATCTTATATGTTTCAAAATGCCTCTCACTCTTCTAAACTCAGGGGTATACAAATCTAGTCTGTCTTATGTTTCTTTTTAAGATGGTCTGCTCATTCCATGTATTAGCTGGGGAAACCTTTTCTGGACTACTTCTGATGTATTTATATACACAGAGAGTAGTGAGTACCTGGAATGAGCTGGCAGAGGAAGTGGTTGAGGAGGGCACAATTGCAATATATAAGAGGCACTTTGATAGGTATGTGGAGGGGAGGGGCTTGGAGGGTTATGGGCCGAATGCAGGGAACTGGGATTGTTCAAGATCTCTCCCTTTCATTGGTGGTTCCCTGGAGCTTCTGCCTCCAGATGAGTAGAGCTTGGATTGTCCTTCATTCTCTAACACTTGCAGCATCCAGAAGCACAGCCCCAAGCTGACACCAACTATACTTCCTTTCCAACCAGTCCCGTGTAAGTGTTTCCACGAAAGCAGTGAGATAGTTAAAGGGCCACCTCCAAATTTCTGCATCTCCCTTGTGTTTTGTGGCCAGGAAGGAAACAAAGGATCCACAAAGTGAGAGCTGATTCGAAGGATGAAGAGCATTTATTTGAGGATGTCTATGAGGGAGAGGCATCACTTTCCATAAAGAACAGTGTCAGAGAGGTAGAGACAGATCACAATGTGAGGAAGTGCATAGCAGAGAGGAACTGGTGTACCTGAAATTTGGTGAGTGACGTCTGGATAAACGTAGGAATGCCTAGGGTGATGAGTACATTTAACACATGACATTGTTCTTACCCTTCTGTCCCTGGCCAGGTTGTTGAAATGCTTCCAGCATTGGATCCAGGAGCAGGACATCATTTTCTTGCTAATGACCTTTTGCCACCTCTTGGCTTTCCTCAGCCAGCTTCCTCCCGTTACTAGGGAACAATATCTTCTTCCTAGTCCTAACAGCTGCCTCATCGTATTACCAGGGAGGTGCTGTCGAAGTAGGTCGAGCCATTCACACTATTTTCCAGGGCAACATATCTTTCTCCTTCCCACGTCTAACTGCTTTAACTTGCATTTTGGAGTGTCCCTTTAAGTGCTGAAGTGCAGGCAGTGATATGTGGGTTGTCATCACGCCCGCTCACTCTAATTGAACAGGAAGCCTGGAAAATCATGTCTACATTGAGTGGCAGTGGGAACAAAAATTGCAAACATATATCATCTGCTGTCTGGTGCTTGCCTTTCTGGTCCCCTTACATATCCACTTACACAAACACCATGCAACTGAAGGTGGCATTTAACATTTTTATAAAATTTCATTGTGGTTGCAGAGAGGGTGGCTGAACTATGACAGTTCTTACTGTGTACCATACTGCAGTAAAACTGTGAGCGTCTTCACAACTCTACCTGCTGCTTGTGGTAATTAATCTTGTGCTGCGTCCAAATATGTCCTGGTCTCCGACACCAAATTACAAAAACTAAAAATGATGGAGGTTCCCCTTTGGAGGTGACATAAAGCAGATAGAATTGGCAGATATTTGGTTCTATTGCCCAAAGTGGAGCTGAGAAGCAGGTTTTAGCTGCAACAGGATAATCCCATATTGCCATTTTTGAGTCACTTACTACCCCAGAGATCTACGAGGGCAAAGCATGAATAAACAGGTGTTCCACTCTATCGCAGATCCAATCAGTTATGATCCATACACCCTTAAAAGTCTTTGTACTCCTTTACAGGTCCCTAGTATTAATGTCCAGTGAGAGAGGAAAAGGTTATGTATCTCCTTGCACTGGAGATAACTAATTTAATTCGCAAGTACCTTTAATCTGGTTTTAATTGCTGAATTTGAGTATAGTCATACACTACATAATAACCATCTTTTAAATCTTAATGAATAACAAAATGTCAAAAAGTCTTAGATGAAACAATTGTGGTACCAGTGTACCTCAGGTCTTCCCCTCTTTAATTTTACAATCATTAGATCCTGGAATATTTTACTGAACAATCTAATCAAAAGACATTGAGATCTGCACTGAAGAGGTAAATGAGATACATTTCCAAACCTCCCTGTGCAACGAAAGACAGCAGTTTCATAACGTAAGAGATGACAGGTTAATGAAAGATTTACTTGAACTTGATCTATTGCAAACATATGAAGTTAAGAATGCATTCCTTCCCGCGAGCAATTCCTGAACAGAGGAAGGAGAAGAACAAACTCAGTATGTAGGCTGAAATTGTCAGGCAGTGGTGGATAGCATGAACAACATTGTTCTATGATTTAGAAGTACTTTATTACAAACGTAGACACAGAGTTTGATCGAAAGTCCCAGTGCACATACCGACATACATAAATGAGCTTATTGTTTCAAAAATCTTGACAGATCCCAAATACATCAACAACTTGAAAACATCTGAGATAAGACTCACCCACTATAGAGAGATGTGGGCATGAACTTTGGCACCAGGTGAATTACAGACAGAACCTATGTACTCACCTGAGTCTCACATGAGTTTCATGTGGCAAGTCACCAAACAACAAGAGGGAAATGTTTATTGAGAGGGTTGAGAGTCTGAGAGATAATCATGCAGAAGAACTGAGAGGGTGCATGCCCAAGGGAAGAAACAAAGAAAAGGAGAAAATTCTTTGAAGCATTTATTATGGCATAGACCATTAAACAGCAGGGAAATGTTAAGGCCTACAATTTCAAGAAAGGATCTGAAGAAAGCAAAATGCTTCCACTTTCAGGCTTGTATTGTAATGTTATTCATTATTCACATTTTCATTAGATAAAGAAAGAGGCCATTCAGCCTGTTGAGTCATGTTGGCTCTTAGAGCATTCTTATCAGTCTCCTTCCCTCACTTACTTCTCTGTGACCTACTCTCTCTCAGCCATGTGCCACCCATCTGCACCAGTGGAAAGTTACAGTGGTCACTTACCTGCATGTCTTTGGGATATGGGAGGAAACAGGAGACTCTGGAAGAAACCCATGAAGGCACAAGGAGAACATTCAGATTCCACATAGACAAAATCAAAGGTTAGCATCAGACCTGGGTCACAGGAGTTGCGTGGCAGCAGCACTACCTGCTACACTACTCCACCCTGTACCTCTTGTCTAGCGCTTATACCTATATTCAAAGTTATGTGGTTACATTTGCATTAGGAATTTGTACTTAAAAAATGCTCATAAATGAATAATATACAAATCAAGATAACTAATTCATGTTGTTATGAGTAGATACTCTAATAACAGCAGGACATCAAGGTTCAAAATATAAAGGGAATTTGGATTTCAAGGTTTGAGTGTGGAATAGTGAGCTCAGAACTGCAACCTCAGCACTAGAATCAGAAACTGCATCACTCATCTGGTGCTCGTGGAAGTTAACGGTAGCGTAGCGGTTAGCGCGAGATTATTACAGCGCCAGCTATTGGGGTTCGATTCCCGTCACTGTCTGTAAGGAGTTTGTACGCTCTCTCCGTGTCTGCGTGGGTTTCCTCCGGGTGCTCCGGTTTCCTCCCACATTGCAAAGATGTACGGGTAGGTTAATTTGGGTTTAAAGTGGGTGGCACGGACTCATTGGGCCGGAAGGGCCTGTTACCATGCTGTAAATAAAATTAAAAAAAAACCAAAGAATTATTGTATTTAGAAACAAGGAAGCTACATTCATACAGTCCTTTTCACTGTATCAAGATGTCACAAAGAAACCCACAATTTGTGGCGTTGTAGATAGTGAGGAAGGCTGGTGTTGTAGAGAGTGAAAAGTAGATCAGCTGGAAAGTTGGAACAAACACTGACAAAAGAAGTTTAATCTTGACAAATGTGAGGTGACGTATTTTGGGAAGACAAACAAGGGTAAGACAAACACAGTAAGTGGTCGGGTACCAGAGAATGTTGACGATCAGAGGGTCCTTAGCGTACAAATCCATATATCTCTATATATTATCGTCCACACCAGGGGAAGGATATGATTGCACTGGAAAGGGTGCAGAGGAGATTCACCATGATGTTACCTGGATTGGAGCATTTCAGTTATAAGGAGAGATTGGATAGGCTGGGTTTGATTTCTCTGGAAGGGAGGAGGCTGAGGGTGAAGTGATAGAGGGGCATGGCCAGATGGATAGTCAAAATCTTTCTCTCTTGGTGGTGTCAAAGACAAGAGGCCATTGATTTAAAGTGAGAAGTAAAAGGTTTAGAGGGGAGCTTAGGGGGAGTTTATTTTCACACAATGGGTGGTTGGAGTCTGGAGTGCGCTGCCTGAAGAGGTGGTGGAGGCAGATACTTTCCATACAAGAAATCTCTAGACAAGTGCTTAAATCACCAAGGCATAGAAGGCTACAGACCTAATGCAAGTAAATGGGACAATATAGGTAGGTACAATGGGCAGCCTGGACATGGGGGGCCAAAGGACCTGTTTCTGTGCTGTATGACTCTGTCAATCAATGTTATTCTGAAGTGCACTCACTGTTGAACTGCAGGATGAGCAGTGGCCTTTTTGTGCACAGCAAGAACCCGTAAATAAACAAGAACTTAAATTGGCAAATTGGTTTATTATTGTCACATGCACCGAGATACAGTAAAAAACTTTGTTTTGCATGCCATCCGTACAGATCATTTCATTACAACAGTACAGTGAGGTAATACAAGGGAAAACAATAACAAAATATGGAATAAAGTGTTATAGTTACAAAGAAAGTACAGTACAGGTAGGCAATAAGGTACAAGGACATGACGAGCTAGATTTTGAGGTCAAGAGTCCATCTTATTGTACAAGGGGACCATTCAATAGTCTTATAATAGCAGGATAGAAGCTGTCCTCGAGCCTGGTGGTACGTGCTTTCAGACTTTTGTACCTTCTGCCCAATGCAAGGGAGGAGAAGAGAGAATACTTTGAGCAGTAGACAGAACAACTCATCAAAACTAAAACCCAACCTTGAACCATACAAAGGAGCTGATAATCTCAATACATCACCGACACATCCCTCCTCACCATCGGTAGTATTTACATGAGGTGCTGTCTCAAGAAGGCAACATCCATCATCAAAGATCCCCACCATCTGGGCCACGCCAACTTCTTGCAGCTACCGTCAGGCAGGAGGTACGGAAGCCTGTACAGAATCACTACCTCAGTATAGCAACACTACGACCACTTTGATCACTTTGCACTACAATGGACTTTGTTTCTCTATGTATTTTAATTGTGTTTTTTTCTTGCAAAAGTTGTGTATAATTTATGTTTAATTTAGGTTTTTCTCTTGTGAATGCAGCTTTTCTTTTGCTATGTGCCTGTGATGTTGCTGCAAGTAAGTTTTTCATTGCACCTGTGTGTACATGTACTTGTGAATATGATAATAAACTGGACTTTGACTTTGACTTTGATCTGACAATGGGTGGTTGATGCACTGAAACACATCAGGTGCTAACTCACATATAATCATGGCAACAATGTGCCTGAGATACCCTGTGCATATAAGTGGGGGCAAACAGAATAGCAAAAGGTGGAGCTGTGTTCAAGGCTCATTAGATTCTCAAAGTATTTAGCTTTGAGGTCCTCCTCACATCTGGTTGTATCAGAAACACCCTGGTTTTGCATTGATCGGTGAGAACTTAGAACAGGTTTACTCCTATTTTCCTGATAGTCCATTCAACACCATCTACCTGGCAGCCTCTTCCTGTCCTGTCTCCTCTCTCCCTTTTCAGCAGCTAAAACTACCACCATTTCATAAGCACTTGACACACCCTTGAGGTGTCTTTTGCCTGAGGTTACAGTCTTGCCCCGTGCCCCAACCCTTTCCTGTCCCTCCAGCTCAAAAATTTCCAATGAGGAACATGACAGGGGAAACAAACTCAGCAAGTGAGCTCTGCCTGTGTTACTGAGGAAGATAATTTCTGCATTTTCACACTGGGTGACTAAACAAGCTGGGCAGTCCCAGTGCCAGGTCACTACTCACAGACCATCCACTAATAGCTGCACTGGAAGTGAAATCATGCTTCAGGTACCAGGGATGTAATGGTGCAGCAGAGATTTACCACAAAAAGTGTGGATAATACTTCCCCAGTTCTTGTACAGGAATTGCAAGCTATGTTAAATGTGTTTCATTCGACTTGACTAACTTACTAATCAACCTAATTATTAAAGTGTAATAAAATTTGTTGTACAACTGTTCATAATGCTATGGTTCAGGTTTCATTTGCATTTCACTGCCTCCATTTACCAGTTCATGAGACATTGTGACACTCCTCAACATCACTGAATGATTCCACTGAATTTCATGATTTGCTCAGACAAGAAATCCTGTTTGCACAATACGGATTCCAATTCAACAGCTCTTGGAACCTCACTCAGCAATAAGGTTCATTTTGTGCCTTAAGCTAAAGAATTCTGTTCCTATATCTTTTGTGCCTCTCTCCTACTCCTTAACACCTGTTGTAGCATCTCTTTACTCATACACTGTTAAACTTGGGCTTTTCTAATGTAGACTTCTTCATCCATAGTGTGACCTAAAATAAACATTATTCTGATAAAAGATGTTTGGTAATAAAATTGACTGATGTGGTACAATCTACATTGAGTTTTCACTAGGGGAGACACCACGCTAACATTCTGAAGGCTGTTGTCCTTTAAGAACAGCAGGGAAATTAAAAGACCAAGGTTAGAATCACACTAGCTTTATGGCAATACCTACAACATTGGCTTGTAGTCTAGGTCTGAAGGCAGCATCTGCATGCATTTATAAATTTTCATTCTTCCACGCAATGAAGGTTTATCAAAGACCTGTGGCATTTTAGAGGATTAATTTGCCTGGAAATTATACTATGCAATATTTTCTCAGCAAGTCTTAATGTTTCCAGATCAGATTCCTCCATCTCCTCTTCAAACAGAGATGTTAGGTAATTATTTTAAATGAGCTGGCATATTCATTAAAACAGCCAGTAATGATATCTGAAATGAAAGATTTAAGCCATCCAATGGTATTATTAAGCAGTATCATTTCAAGGCAGAGATCAGTTAAATATGACATCAGTTAAATTTGACCCTGCTCCTCTGTTCCTAATAGCCAAGCTGCTGTGAAATCAAGCAATGGTTTGTCATCTTTCTTTAGCGTCAGCACTCTAAAATGTTTTCTGTTTCCTGCTGTTTTCTTCATGGAGTATAAATTGAGCTACCACTGCCAGTTCACTTGAAGTGTTGCAAAAAAGATTATTTGATTTTGTGCCATTACTTTAATGCACCCAATTTTTGTTTTACCCTCTTCCTCCCAGCCTGGGAAATCACACACAATCAAACAATAATGCAATATTGTTAAATTGTTGTTTCAGTCAAAGGAACCGATCATACTGCAGACATCTGAGTTATCTTTGTATTAACTTCACACCTACTTGCTGCTCGATAACAATTATAGAACCTTACAATACAGAAGGCCATTCAACACATTATGACTTTCCCAGCTCTTTGAAGAAGCCATGTAGTTTAGTCCCACCACTCCTTTCTTCCCAGGACCCGCAGATTACTCCTATTTGTCCATTTTCAATTGTCTTTTATAATAAAAATAGAAAATGCTGGAACACTCAACATATTGCGCAGTATCTGTGGAAGGAGAAACAGTTAATGTTTCAAGTCCATGCCCCTTCATCAGAACTGGGAAAGGTGTATATATATATATATATATATATATATATATATATATATATATATATGTATGTATGTGTGTATGTGTGTGTGTGTGTGTGTGTGTGTGTGTGTGTGTGTGTGTGTACTTGTAGCACAGGTGGTGTGAGATGGAACAAAGGGAATATCTCTGATAAGGTGAGACTGTAATGTGACAGTTACATTGCTCCCCTCCGTGGACTCTGTATACACTTCTTTTTTCCTTGGTTAAAGCAGCCAACATAATCAAAGACCCCACCCACCCCGACATTCTCTCTTCTACCCCATCCCATCAGGCAGAAGAGACAAAAGCCTGAAAACACGTAACACCAGGCTCAAGACAGCTTCTATGCCGCTGTTACAAGATTATTGAATGGTCCCCTAGTGCAATAAGATGGACTCTTAACCTCACAGTCTTGACCTCATCATGGCCTTGCACCTTACTGTCTGCCTGCACTGCACTTTCTCTGTAACTGTAACACCTTATTCCACATTCTGACACTGCTACCTTAATGCACTGATGTGATGAAATGATCTGTATGGATAGCATGCAAAACAAAGTTTTTCACTGTACCTCAGTACATGTGACAATAATAAACCAATTACCAATTTACCAACTAGAGGACAAGTTAAGATCTGTTCTTCGTCTGCATAACAAATTGCTAATAGTAAGGCTGTATAAGTTGAATAGTAAGTCAACTTACTATTATAAGTAACTTACTATTACTTAATAATAAGCTAATAGTAAGTCAAATGAAACACATTTAACATAGCTTGCAATTTCTGTACAAGAACTGAGGAAGTATTATCCACACTTTTTGCACATGCCCAACAAGCTAGACGAGACAAAATAAAGCTGAAGAAAATCCGAGCCAAAATGATGGCGACAGGCAAAAAATGGCCTGTACAAACTCCCTTTCTGTCTGTTGCCTCCTGTACTCTTACAATGAGACCCAATGCAAGCCTGAGAATAATACTATACACTGCATTCTATCATTGTTTTCCTTTTATACTACCTCAATGTACTTATGTATGGAATGATCTGTGTGGATGGCATGCAAACAAAGTTTTTTCACTGTTTCTAGGTACATGTGTCAATAATACACCAATTACATATTACATTTCACATTCCTTCGGTACATGGTGCAGCCTACAGAACTCAATACTGAATTCTAAACTTTAGATAATCCACTCTTTCTATCTGTTTGTGTCATTTCTCCCCAATTTGTTTGACAATTATTTCAATATAGAATTTCTAATTATGAACCCATTTGCAAGAGCAAAGTTTTCTCCCAACAAGCTCCAGAAAAAACCCTCACAATTTTGAATTCCCATTAATCTTCTCTGTCCCGCTGAGAACAATCTCAGTTTCCGCAGCCACTGCACATGACACGTCTCTCATCCTTGGGATTATAAATGCAGGCCCCTTCCACACCCTTGCCAAGGGCCAGGCACACTTCTTTGCATGCCCAGAATTGTGCTCCAAGTAAGGCTTAGCCAGAGAATTATAAAGGATTAATGCTTGCTTTAAAAGAAATCTGTTTCACATTCCTTTTACAAAACCAACTATCCATATACTTTTCTAAAACTTCATCAATTTACATTACCATTTTCCAAAATGCTTAAGTATGCATCATCAAAGCCCTCTGCTCTTGCACTGCTCTTAAGTTAGCCCATTTATAGATGCACTTTGTCCCAAAGCTCATCAGTTGACACCTACCTGCATTAATGTGCTTCTGTAAGTGTCTGCCCATTGCATCAGCCCGTCCATATCCCCCAATCCTTCCACCTTTCTGATCACTAATTGCTACTTTGCCATGTTTTGTATTCTCTGCATATTTTGATATTGCAGACTCTAAACCTAAGGCTGTCATTTATTTATAATGCAAAAAGAAATGGAGCATAGCCTGCAGGCAGTTAGATCTATTTGGAGACACAAGGGACTGCAGATGCTGGAATCTGGAGCAACACACAAAATGCTGGAGGAACTCAGCAGGTCAGGCCTGGTCTGTTGAGCTCCTCCAGCATTTAGTGTGTTGCTGCAGTTAGTTCCATTTGCCTATCACTGATTCGTGTCCCACACATCAAGTAGAGTATCCATGGCAATGCTGAGTTTGAGGTCGAAACCTCCACAGAGATCATTATCCCAGTGGAATCCTCTGACCCTTGCATTAGCAGGAACCTCACATTAACCAACCTGTCGGTGCACTTGGACTGCTGAGTGGTAGGAGGCGCATCTGTGCCTTGTAACCATCTGACCCAGATCAGCCCAGGCTTAGCTCTGATTGCTTGGGTTCAGACTCAGGCTCTCCCAGGCTAGGTCCCGAGTGTCTGAGACCAGGACTTTGTTTTATTATGTAACCCATAAATCATTCCTCAGACACTCTCTTTACCCAACTTTTTTCTCTACGATTTCCTCTACGATGTTCTGCTTGGTTTTGATGGTGTTGTGGACTTGTCTAAGATGTTGTTGTTAGTAATTTATCTGCATGTTCATTTTTCAAATAATTATTGAGGTATCAACACAGGGGAGATGTTGGAGTTGAGAATTATGGTTGTAACATTACATCCAAAATATGATGTAATGGAAAAGAACCATCAGTTGTCAGTAGCAACAAACAATCTGTTGGAGGAACTCAGCGTGTTGAGCAGATGCTCAATCTGTTGAGTTCCTCCAGCAGATTGTTTGTTGCTCCAGATTCCAGCTGCTGAAGTCTCCTGTGTCTCCATCAGTTGTCAGTAGTCTTGATCCTCAATGTTGCAATACTGAATGCTTGTCAATAACTGAATGAAATATTCTGTATGAATACCCTGTTCACTTTAATAGGATCAAAGCAGATGTATGAGGTCTTCAATGACATAATTCTTCCTGGAGCTGAGATAAAATTAAATAATAAATCGAGACTGACTACTCATCATGTCTCCTCAATCCCTGGACATTTGACCCTCATCTCATTTTAAGTGTTATACTTTATATATGATAGAACCATAGAACCATACAGCACAAAACAGGCCCTTCGGCCCACCATGTTGTGGCGTTAGAATTGAAATACATTTACACAAGATATCTTTTGCCTCATTGAAGTGCATTCTTCTAATTCCTTAATTAACATTGGACTGACAGTGAATTACTTCAATTTCTTTTAAGGGTAGCACAGTGGTTCAGTCTTGACTTCTGATGTTGTGTGTGTACAGTTTGCACGTCGTCTCTGTGTTCTTGTGGGTTTCCTCAAGGTGCTCCGGTTTCCTTCCACATCCCAATGAATACAGGTCAGTAGATTAATTAACCACTGTGAAATTGCTTCTAGTGTAACAGTGAGTGGTAGAATCAGGGAGAGCTAAAGGGATTGTCAGGAGAATGAAATGGGATTAGTGCCAATGGGTGCTTGATGTTACCAAATAGTCTCTTTCCATGCCGTATGACCCTGTGTTCTACCTCGTCTACTAATCTATTCCAGTCACTTAACAATCTTTGATAAAAAGATGGTCTGCCCTAATTTTTTTCATCTTTTACTTTCCATAAGGCACTTTTGTTGAAGTGCCTCAAAGTTCTTCTGGAGACAGACAGCCAGAATTAAACACAACACTCTGAGTGGAGTTAGCTATTGGATGTTAAAGGTTATCTAGTGTGTTAATGTGACTACACGTCCCACTATTTATTACTCTTTTTGTAACTTCATTGCATTGACCAGACTGAAATTTTAAAAAGCCCAATCTTCTTGGATCTCGCTCATTCACCATCAATATAATGTCTGCCAGGGAGCAGGAGAAGGCTAAACTGAGATGCAGGAAGTACAAGCCAGGCATGAATATTACTTTGGTGATGAACCAGATTTAGGTCTTGAAGTAGAGTTCCAAAGTTGTTATAAACTGAAGGAACATGTCCTTTTTGGTGACCACAATGCAGGAAGGATTTAATCAGTACAGAGAAGATTTATGCAGATTTTGCCAGGATTGCAGAATTTTATCTGTGAGGCTGAATTATTATCTCCCTGGAACAGAGAATACTGAGGGGAAATTTAATTCTATAAGTTATGAGGGGACTGGATACAGTGGAGAGGAGACTCCTATCTCAGTTGGCAGGAGGCATAGATCTGAAATAATTGGGAGAATGATTAAAGGGAAACAGAGGAGAAATATTTTCAACATTATACAGCAGCATGGCAGGTAGTGCTGCTGCCTCACAGTTCCAGCGATCTGGTTCGATCCTGACCTTGGGTGATGCCTGTGTGTGGATTGCATGTTCTCCCTGTGACTGCTTCGGTTTCATTTGGGTTTCCTAAAGACTGGACAGGGAGGTCAAATGTCTACTGTAAATTACCCCTGGTGTAGGTTAAGGACAAAAATAATAACCAAAAGGGGAGTTGATGGGGAAACGAAGAGAAGTTTTCCGGGTAAAGAGAAATAAGGAAAGGGGGAATGATATTAATGGGATTGTTCCCCTGGGAGCTGGCATGGGCCAAATAGTCTCCTTCTTTGTCATTGTAAGCACAGGATAAGCATGTTGGTGGTCTGGATGTTACTGCCTGAAAGGATGTTAGATGCTGAATCCCCCAGCTCATTTCAAACCAAGCTATATGGATACTTTTTGATGTGACATCTGTACAAGACTACTGATACAGAGCTGAGAGTGGAGTTTGGTGATGCAGCTCTTTACGGGCTGGAATGAATGCAATGGATTGAATGGCTCCTTCTGTGCCGTGGATTTCTGTCTAGAATTGAGTTAGAACACAGAACACAGAACAGTACAACATTGCAACAGACCCTTTTGGTCCACAATGTCTGTGCCGACAACTATGCCAACCTAAACTACACCCATCTCCCTGTACGGGGTCCATATCCCTCCATTCCCTGTCTGTTCACGTTTCAGATTCACCATGGTCAAACTGAATCCTAGAACAGGCTGGAGTCCACATGGGACATTCTGTTCTCGTGTGGTTCTATAAACCTCACTCTTAATGATATTTCAGTTAGTTCAGTAAATACAGACCAATGTTCCCTATGCATGGGACAAACTCTTAAAAGCAGCCTGCACAAAGAAAAGGTTTTATTGGAGCATTTAAAAGTCGCACTATACTGGTCCACTCTCCCCACTATCTCCCAGATCCCAACAGAATTGATATCCATGGACTTCCATGCCTGCACCACCTGGTCTGAATATTGGGGATCTTCAGAAGTCTGGAGGAATGGCAGCAGGAATTCTGCCAGTGCAGTGAGGAAGCTCCATCTTCAACGCTGTCCTGGCAGCTTTTGACAGGCAGCAAAGCCCCTCCCCCTTTTTGCCACCTGCACAAGTTGTAAGAGCTTTCAGAATCTCTGCCATAGAGATTTAAATCTATCAAACTTGATGTAAATAATTTAAAAAACAAAACATGCTTAAGGATTTTTTAAGAATAAGAAAGCTACTAGAAAAAGGGCATGCATTTAAGGTGAGAGGGGGGAGGTTCAGAACAGATGTGAGGGGTACGTTTTTTACTGAGAGAGTGGTTGATGTCTGGAATGCGTTGCCTGATAGGGTGGTGGAGGCAAATTCATTGGGGGCTTTTAAGAGGGGCTTGGATGGGCACATGAATGAGAGGAAAATAGAGGGATATGGGCATTCTGTAGGTAGGAGGGATTAGCTATGTCAGCACAATATTGTGGGCCGAAGGGCCTGTTCTGTGCTGTACTCTTCTATGTTCTGTGGAAAATCACCTAAAAAATATAATTAAAAGCTTGAAACTAGAAGGAAAGATTTAAAAGTAAATAACTTACTCCCTCCTATATCCTCTGCTCCTTTGTCCAGTAATCCCCATTGAAATCAGTGTGCATTAAGAAGGATGTGAGACGCAATTTACTTAGTGTAATGCCAGCATATCTCAGCCAGACTGGGCTCTACCTGTTGCGTGTGTGCAGGTCTGGGGACTCACCATTGATTAAACATCTAAACAAACAAATGCACCAGCAATGGTCACCATGATTTGGCCCCAAAAAGGATACATTACAGGGTGACTACAGAAATGGGTCAAGCAGCTATCACGTCTTGTGTTCTCATTCAAGGCCCACAGCATCCATCCTGTGTTGCTTACAAGACAATAAATGGAAAGTTTATTAGTTCATTTCAAGAAATAGTTCAAAATTACCTTTTCACACAACAGCTGCTTCTTTACTCCATTATCAATCTCTGAGAGAAGCAAACATATCCCATTTAATCAAGGCTGCTGAAAACTCATTTGTCATTTCTTGGTCAGGAGATTCCTTCAATTTCCCAGGAGCACTGGGGGTGATAATGGTGGCTCTGGCATTCAGTTATTGGGCAGCAAGTCATGCACTGGATGGATGGATTCCATGATCAGCTTTGATCTTTCTTTTCTGGCCCAATGTTGATGTGATAAGAAATTGGCAGCACAAAATTGATGGTCTGGAATATTTATACAGAGCCTCTGCTCGCATTCAATTCAGCGCAGGAGCCATTTGAAAAGTGGCTGTTGGCCGTTCTGTAACAATGCATCTTTGGATGCATCAGTTGAAAGATACATGAGAAGGTAAAGTCTATTATCAGGTTTCTATTTTCAGGATGGAGATAGAGAGCACATGAAGGATTTAGGTGCCAAAAGCAATGTCCGTGAATCACTTCCAGCACAATATTTCATCTGTTTAAATTCATGGTTGGGAAATGGAAATGGTAAATTAATCTCTGCACCAGAGACAATGACTGATCCAGTGCACTAGTCGCCTTCCCTGTCCTGGCAGTGGGATGCAGAGCAGTGGACAGAGCTGACAAAGTACATCAGAGGGAGTGGTACCCTTCCACTTGACACCTGAGCAAGCAGCAGCTTTATCTTTAGGACAAGACAAGACTTACCTATAACGGTGAGGCTTCTTGACACCCCTGGTGGATGGTGCACTTTCACGTGCCACTTTAGTGGCCAGCTGCTTGCGAGGGGCTTTGCCACCTGTAGACTTACAAGCCATCTGCTTGGTACGTGCCATATTCCACCTTCAGTACACTGCACACTTTCCTGGTACAGGCTTAAGAGGAGGGAGTTAAAGAACTAAATCATAATTGACACTTCCCCCTCCCCTCGTCCCAACGTACCCACCCTACCACTGATCCAAAACTCACTGTCGGGGGAAGAAAACTAAATCATGGATTTCTATGTTCCTTCCAAAATTAGATCAGCAGAATTGATAAAAGCATTAACTTGCACACATTGGTATTTTAAGTCATTTGATGTCTAAACAGGTATTGGATTTCAGAGGATTTTTTAAAATTAATTCACATGACATTGTCACTGGTCAGGCCTATGTTTATTGCCCTTGAACTCACTGGCAAGGAGCCAACCAGGTTACTATGGGTCCAGGTTCACCACTAGGCTCAGAGCAGCTAAGGACTGTAGATATCCATCTTTAATGGACACCATGAACCTGATGGCATTTTCACAGTATACATGTTTCATCATTACCATCACCAATGTACTTACTCTAATGACTTAATTAGCTGAATTTAAATTCCCCAAATGCTGTGGAATCTGAAGTTACGTTGCTGTATTATCATAACGTAACAGCGATGCTACTTAACCCATAAGACCGTAAGATAATAGGAGCAGAATTAGGCCATTTGGCTCAGAGTCTGCTCCGCTATTCAGTCATGGCTGTGTTTTCTCCACCCCTCCCCTCCCCAATCCCATTCAATCCCCAACCTTTCCAGAATTAATTTTGGTCCAGAAGTAGGACATTCTTCTCCAAGAAGGAATATTAAGACTAGAGCACCACAAGAAATAGCAGGAGCTGCTCATTCAGCCCTTTGTGCTTATTCTGCCATTCACTTGGATCACGACTGATCTTTCATCACTTTCCTCACCCCATTTCCCTTGATTCCCCCATATCTGTGGCAGAGACTCAAACCTCCAGTCCACCTGGATTCTCTCAGTGACGTAGCAATAGGATACACCGAGCTTTTGTGCCCATTGGGTGAATACAAGGTATACCACAGCACCATTTCAAGGAAGTAAAACTCTCCCATATCTTGGGCCCCTTCAAAAATAGTATCATGACTGTTTGTGGAATCATACTCTGCATAGATTAACACTGCA
Source organism: Pristis pectinata (assembly GCF_009764475.1). Taxonomy (NCBI): domain Eukaryota; kingdom Metazoa; phylum Chordata; class Chondrichthyes; order Rhinopristiformes; family Pristidae; genus Pristis; species Pristis pectinata. The sequence continues at coordinate 32,560,680 of NC_067422.1, forward strand.
TTTTCTGATGCAAGAAGCAACTCCAAGCTGAAAGTCGTCTCAAGACAAACAAGTGCCTGTGGACTCATGACATGATTACTCCAAAGCTAGAATAGATACTTGCTCATACCCAACAACAGATTCCTGCAGAGCCCATCCACCACTGTATCCCAGGGGCATGCCTGTGGTCAAGGCTTGGTTCCACAACTTAGGTGCTCATTTCAAACCCACCAGGCAAGAGGACACAGCTGCACTAAAAGCCCAACCAATACAAGCAAATTGGTGGGAACCCGGGTCCGCATCAGGCTAACCAACCTTGCAAGTGAGCACAGCAGCTGGGCTGTCCTGGATGCAATAAAACAGCATGCAGGGCAGACACCTAGGCAGTGACAGCCTGCAGGAGTGATGGCAACCCTAGGAGACATGGAAGCAACCTCACTCTAATGGACAATTCATGAGGTACTTAGAGTACTTCCAGACACTCTAATGTACACTGGACAATCAGCATGCAGGGCAGACACCTAGGCAGTGACAGCCTGCAGGAGTGATGGCAACCCATAGGAGACACTGGAAGCAACCTCACTCTAATGGACAATTCATGAGGTACTTAGAGTACTTCCAGAGCACTCTAATGCTACCTTATGTGAGAATGACCTCCCCTTATGGATTCAGGTGAACCTTGAAGAGGAAGGCAAAACAGAACTGTCAATATTGGGTGAGAATGACCAAATTGTGGACAATGAAGGCAGGTTAATTTGACTATGTTATCATAAGATGAAGAGTTGAATAACATAATGCAAATCTCTGACTGGAAGCATTGCCTTTGAGTGCCCCGTGTTACTCACTGCACCTTTGCTGATGTTAATACAGATCCCTATCGGGGTCACTTAATAACCATATCGTATCAGTATCGTATGACAGACTGCATCTCTTCTCCCAGTTCTATTTCTTAACGAGCTTGAAGTCCTAATATTCTTTCTCGGGCAAAAGTGTCCTACTTCCAGGATGTTGCCTGGATTGGAGACAATGTCTTATGAGGATAGGTTGAGTGAGCTAAAGCTTTTCTCTTTGGAGAAATGATGAGAGGTGACTTGATAGAGGTGTACAAGATGATAAGAGGCATAGATTGAGTGGACATTCAGAGACTTTTTCCCAGGGCGACAATGGCTAACACGAGGGGACATAATTTTAAGGTGATTGGAGGAAGATGTAAGGGGGATGTCAAGGGTAAGTTTTTTACACAGAGGGTGCGTGGAATGCACTGCCGGCAAAGGTTGTGGCAGCAGATACATTAGGGACATTTAAGAGACTCTTAGATAGATACGTGAATGATAGAGAAATGGGGAGCTATGTGGGAGGGTAGGGTTAGACAGAGCAGGATAAAACATTGGCTAAAGGGCCTGTACTGTGCTGTAGTGTTCTGTGTTCTATGTGGTGCAGCAGGTGGTGCTGCTGTTGTACAGCTCCAGCGATCCAGATTCAATCCTGACCTCTGGTGCTGTCCGTGTGGAGTCTGCACATTTTCCCTGTGGCTGTGTGGGATTCCCCCGGGTGAACCTGTTTCCTCCCACGTATATGCTGGTAGGTTAATTGGCAACTGCAAGTTATCCCAAGTGTAGAGGGTGGTAGCGGAATCAGGTTGAGATGATGGATGTGAGGGAGAGTATGCTACAGGGAAAATAATGAAGGGAAAGACTGAAGGGGTTGCTCTGAGAGCCAGCATCGACTCGATGGGCCAAATGTCTTCCTTCTGGGTCATAAGAATATTTAAAAAAAACTGTTTCTTGCATTACAGCAGAGAAAGAGATACGACAAGTGTTGAAGAGCAAAAGACAAACTGCTGATGCTGGAAATCCGAAATAAATAAAAGAAAATGCAGGAGATGTTCAGCAGCTCAGGTGCCTTATCCAGCATAATGTCATGGAGAGCTGATGGTTTTTTCCGGAGTGAAATGCGATAATGGTTATTTTCAGGTTGTTTCGTATCATTCTGGAAATCCATCTCCAGGTGTGAATCACCCTTGCACCCCCGAAACGGTTTCCACATCAGGGGTGCAGGGCTGACATTGTTCCCCATGTAATGTGCTTTGGATTACTGCAGAATCATGTTGTCTGGGCTTCTCTGCTGTAGAAACTTTCTACTGTATTTGGGCACAGGCAGGTAGACTGGTTTTCCCATTGCAGCGCCAGATAGAGATACCTGCCAGGTAAGGGAAGTACTTCATCCTTCAGACTGTCAGGTTGCAACCACCATCCCCACTCTCTCTCCCCCAGCACTATACTACACTACCCAACTCCTGATCTCCATCCTACCCCCTACCTCATGACCATCGATCACAGATCTTCCTCCTTTTGATGCCCCCTGTCTGTTGCTGCAGACCCACCAGCCTGTCAAGTCAACTCATCGTTGGCTTAATTGTCATGTGCACAAGTACGGTGAGGTACAGGTACAACGAAAAACTTGTTTGCAGCAGCATTACAGGTATGTAGGTTCAGACAATATCCCCTTATTGTGACCTTGCACCTTATTGTCTATCTGCACTGCACTTTCCCTGTAGCTGTGACACTTTACTCTGTACTGTCATTGTTTTTACCTGTACTACCTCAATGCACTCTGTACTAACTCAATGTAAGTGCACTGTGTAATGAATTGACCTGTACGATCAGTTTTTCACTGCACCTCGGAACCAATACCAATACCAATATCAATACCAATATGTATACCAAACAGTGAAGAAAAAAAGACATTGTAAAACAAGACATCAGTGCAAAAAAAACCATAATTAGAGACAAGAAAGGGCTGAGCTTCCTTCTTGCCAGGTGGATGGCCCAAGTGTCCAACTAGATTCACGTTAAACCTTTCTTTGAAAGGTCCCTGTAAACCACAGAGGTGGCATTTCTCGAATGTTAATGCAATGTTGGGAGGCGTGGTTTAGGGACCAGTTTAGCCTTGTCAGATACTGTTATTTCTGAATCCGCAGGTTCTTTCAGGAGTCCAAGAATGAGTTAAAAACAACCTGGTGCTTCACAAAGTTTTACTGGAAAAGTTTAAAACAAAGAAACAGTCACAGAGCACATGATGAGCCAAGACACAGGAACTAAAGTGAGCTGGGGGGTGGGGGGAGGCTGGGGGGAGAGCAAGAGAGAGAGCAAGATAAGCAAGAGAGCAAGATGAGTGATTAACAAAATACAATACCTTTTATGCCTGAGGTGAGAGGTACTCCTTAGATAACAACAGTCCAATCAGAAAACCTGTGGCAAAATCAACCAATGACAAAACACGTATTCACCTGATGGATGAACCAATAAGGTAAGAAGCGGCTATACCTTGTGCAGCCACTTGAGGTGTATTAAACACTATACATGTTAAAAAAAAACTACTTACAGTAAAACAGTCTAATCCAACAGCCTGGAGTTTTGAACTCCTCCTCACAGACCATCAAGAATGGTCAGAATGTTATCTACTAACCCCCAGTATTGTCTATTACCAAATACATCCCCACCCACAGCTTGTTCCTGCTTGAGAGTCAGTGAGCCTGAGTCTATCCAAATGCCCTCAGTCCAACTGCTTTCCCCACTCTGCATCATAATTGCCAGTTCATTTCTGCTACCTCCCCAAACTCCCAGCAACATCCTGGGACTCAGCACAAGCCTTTGGCTGCTGACCCACTGAGAGGAGTACTGGGCTAGAGGAGTCTCTGATTGAGCCACTGCCTTGTTGCACCAGAGACTAGGTTCAAATTTGACCTTGGGTGCTGTCTGTGTGGAGTTTGGATGTTCTCCCTGTGACTGCTGGGTGCTCCGGTTTCCTCCCACATGTCAGAGACAGGCAGGGTTGGTGAGTTAATTGGCCACTGTAAGTTGCCTCCAATGTGTAGATGAGAGAGAGAATCTGGGGGTACTGATGTTAAAGTGAGGAGAATAAAAAATGGGATAAATGTCACTGGATGGTTGATGGTCAGCACAAAGTTGGTGGACCGGCTTCCGTGCTGTATCTCTCTATAACTCTGTAACAGCGCGGAAAACATGCAACACCTGATATTTGTATCAAAGGCCAAATGATCTAACGATGCAAACAACTCATGGTGCTTTAGGATTTCTAAGTAACTTTGTTTTATCATTACACTCTCACTTGCAGCTATCATGTTACCCATCCTTTAAATAGTTCAACTCTTGTCTAACCATATAAATTAGTCAGTTCATGCTGGGTCAAAAAGCAGATAACACTTGTACTCTTAAAAGTTATTCTTTGCTTCATCCAAAATCAGGTATATCCGGGGCTGGTAATGAATCTTGACAGTCGTGGGGAAGAGAAGCCTGGACAGGGATATGAGGAAGGTCACCCCTGCATATGTTTGGGCTCCTCCATGTATTTTTGTCTCAGGTGCTCAGAGCACCAACAGAAAATCTATAACTTTGCACAACTTACATTATATTTTCCATTATATTTTCTTTTTCACTGAAACTTGATAGTATACAAAAAAAAATGATTCCTCACAATCATATTTCTTGGCAATAGTCTTTAAAGAAAGGTGTTTGTGTCTTCCTTACGTTAACAACATTGTGCTAACTATTCTACAGTTCTTTGAGTTAGTTCAGCTTCCCCATTCATAGAGAGGAATCCACCAGCCCTTTGGTACAATTCTTTCTTTGTTGCATGTTTATGTATGAACAATATCTCTGCTGCCTTTTTAGTTTTATTGAATATTGCTATGTGAAAATTATAATCTAGCAGGTCCCCCACTAAGTTGCTGAGTCTCTCTAGTACCCTTTCAATCCATCTTTATTGTTGCTATTCCTGTTTTCATTTCTGTTGTGGTATCTCCTCTTTTGTATCCTCCAATGAAAATTGAACCAAAGTACCGATTTGGTATTCAAAAAGCAGAGAATGCTCAGCAGGTTGGGCAGCATCACTGGGGAGAAGAGTAGGAGCAACATTTCGGGTCGAGGACCCTTCATCAGTACTGGAAGAGTGTGGAAACAAGTGTCTTTTAAGTTGCAGAGAGTAACAGGGGGTAGAGAGAACAAAAGGAATATCAGTGGCAGGTTTCAGACCTAAATTGTCAAGGAAGCAATCACTTCAAAAATAGAAGCGGGAGGCAGAGAAAAAAAGAGAAACAAACTGAAACAAAAAAGGAACAGTCACAGCCATGGAGTGAGAGATCAGCTCTGGAGAAATGTGGGCTCTGTTCCTCTCTCCACAGGTGGTGTTTGACCTACCGTGTGGTTCCAGTATTTTCTGTTTTGTTCCAGAATTCCAGCATCTGCAGTTGCTTTCTCCAATATCCTTTCAGTATCCCATTATCCTGTACCTTCATCTTGCTCTTCTCCTAGTAGCCCTATATATGTCCACGTGTTACTTTCCTCTTCATAGAACCACATACTTTCATTGTTTTAACAATTTTCATATTCCATTGACGAGTTTAGGGCCAGGGAGATGGTGTCCACTGTAGATCTGTTTTGGCGGTAGGTGAATTGCAGTGGGTTGAGGTTGTCTGGGAGGCTGGAGTTAATGCATGCCATGACCAGCCTAACAAAGCACTTCACGATGGTGGATGTCAGAATCACTAGGCAATAGTCAGTAAGGCACATTACCTTGTTTTTCTTAGGTACCAGGATGATTGTGGCCTGCCTAATTATCTTTGTAACTATTTCCCTAAGCTTATCATATTCCCTTGCTATTTTCTTTGCACACACATTCTGTGTTATTTTCAACTTTTCATTTATCAGTGTCATTTCATTCTCGACTGGTTTGCCCTATATTATGGACTATAGTTCTCCAGAACTCTATTGATACCTTGGTTAAATATTGCTCGCTGGTGTTCAACTTCAGGCTGTCAATACTTTTAAAATATCTGCAGATGACTTAATGTGGAAGAATGAACAACAATACTGAGAGTTCCAAGGGCTGTGGGATAATATTTTAGTTACCTTGTGTCAGACAGCACAGAATGATGTTTTTGTTATTCCACAACTGCTATAAAAGCTATGATTTGAAGTTGAAAGTGGTTTCTTTTACAGGTTGTCTAGAACTCATCAGTCTTTAGTAATCATCTTGCGCCTTCTACTTCATTCCATGAATTAACTATCTTTACAAATGTTCAACAATGTGCTGATGTGTCAGTACAATGATATTTTGGAAGAGTTAGACATTGTTAAATTTTCAAGGCTACTTAGAAAGTTGCACAGGATTGAGTTTCACCCTTTTCACATTAATGCAATGAGTAAAAGCAAACCATCCCTGTAACTGTGGGGTGTGATAAAATAAGCAGGTCACAGTAAAATGAAAGGGGAGTAAAGGGCCTGAGAGGGACTAAGAGAGAGGTTGGCAAGAGTTATGCAAAACAATGCAATTTCCTCATGATCATCACATCAAATATAAACCAGGCTTGTTAATCCAACCCTTATGTTTTAATGAATGTCATTCACTTCCATATAAATAATATAATGAGTTTCCAAAATTACCAGGTTAGTAAATTCATTTATTCCAAGTTTGGCTTGAGTTTACCATTTTCTTTCTTCTCTTAAAGGTTTACTTTGTCCTCTTGTGACTGTGGTCTGCTGTTAAGTGTGTACTGGCTGCACATGAGAGCATCATCTATGCGGCCATTCTCCGTCTGTGAGCTCAAATGATTACTCAGTCTGATCCAGCCTAGTCCAATGTCCATTTTACTGAGCAGTGATCAGGAGCAGGAACTGTCACAGAGATTAGCTACCACAACAGGAATACTATATTTACAAATGGTGCCAAAAATGACGAAATCCAAAAGTGTGATTATAATTCTCTCTAGTTTATCAACCCAGTCTCTCTTTGAACAGCTAACCTTTTAGCAAAACTATTGTATAAGACATGGCACAATACAATGCTGAAAGATGTGTGCATTTGCTATTCTTTTTCTACCTAAAAAGCTTCGAGTTCTCCATCATTTGACAGAGGTAATGTAAATGATATCTATTGCTTGCAAGTATTTATCGGGTCATTTGAGCCAAATGAATTTGAATTTATGGTTTAATAACATCAGTCACTTCACAATATAAAGTATTTAGGGTGAGATATTTGATAACATCTGTGAAGTGAAGAGTTTTATTGGCAATTATGGAATTGAATTCAAATGGAGTGAGAGTTTCTCCTGTTACCATCTGTGGCAATGTTGAAGAAGTGGCTGCAAATATTTCTGCTGGTACTGCAATGACATTTTAAGCACACTGACAATTTAGCTGGATCTTCTCAAAAGTGAACGTCATTGATATCTCTACCAAGTTGCTATAATGAGTTGTGAGCCCATTTCTTGCCCTCAGACCTTCATCTACCCTTTGTGGAAGGGAAGGAATTATTTATTATCACTATTGATAGAATTTTCAGGAAGTAACCCAAATAGCTTAAGAAGTCATTAACTGAAAACTTTTCCCTTCCAGTTAACACATTATGGATGCAAAATCAAACTGATCTTTTCACAAATGCAATGAGTCCATTAACTTTTCTTTCCTTCTAAGAGTTCATGAAGGCAGTTACATTAATGAAATAGGATTAATATTTCTCAACAGTTACTAACAGCAAGGGACTGTAAAACATGTTTTAATTGAATGATGAATCAGCTCATTCTCACTGTCTGAAATTAATGCAAAGTAGCATTGAAATAAGTAGTTTGTTCCAACATTGTATCCAATGGCTCTTGCATTAGTGATGGTAATGTTCTTTGAACATTAAAATTGGTCTCTGAAACCATTTGGTTCCTCAAGATTAATCATTTGTATCCTCCTTTTACATAAGATCTCTGTGATCTGCTTCATTATACTCTTCATTTCTCAATGTCCTTCCAGTAAAGTTATAATTTACTTGTTTTTAATTAGGATTGAGTCTCAGTGAACTCAACTGAATTTTTTGAAGAGGTGAAGCACTTGCAGGGAGATGTCAATATATGTTATTTGTATGGGCTTCCTGAAGCATTTGATAAAATCCCTCATAAGAGACCATTAGCTAAAGTTGAAGCTCATGGGATTGAAGGCAATCATTGACCCAGTTAGGAAACTGGCTGGGCAGCAGGAGGGTAGGGATAACGAGCAAGAGCACTAATTGGCAGAATGTGACTAAAAGCATCCCACAGGGATCTGTGTTGGTTTTGTAGTTATTTGTGTAGTATGGAAGGCCAGGGGTCAAATGACAGTGACAAAACTACTGGCCCCCATGGTCAGATGATAGCATTGCCTATCAGGTTGGAAGCTATACCACTGTCAATCAGGGGTCCGGCTCCGCCCCACCCATTGAAGAGCACACCTGAGGATTGGCTCATAACCCACCTTTGGTCTTGACCCTGAATCATTGGCTTGTTTCACCTAAGCGGGCTCCACCCCACTACAGCCCTATAAAAGATGGTACACGTGGGCTCTCGTCCTCTTTTCCGATTGCTGCTGGGGTCGGGACCACAGGTGAGAGGGTGCACTTCCACAGGGGTCTAGGAGCGTCCTGAGTAGATTCCCAGTAGCGTAGAGCCATTGTTTGTCCTGATTCAGGGGGTCCAGACAATGTATTTGTTCGTTCCCTGATAGTTTGTACTAGTTCGGTTTGTGTGTGTGTGTGTGTGTGTGTGTGTGTGTGTGTGTGTGTGTGCACTTCACCCCTGTTGCGACTCCCCCCCCCCCCAACGTTTCGCGATCACCCTAGTGCGAGTGTGCGAGGGTGCATTTGTTCCTTCACATTCTGTTCCCACGTCAGTCTTTGGTGAATAAAATCCTCCTTTTAAAGCACGTGTGTCCAGATACCTTTTATCTTTAAGATACCAAAAGAACCTTTCTCATAACAATTTGCCATTGACTTAGATGATGGAATAAGTAAAAGTTTGCCAACAGCACAAAGATAGCTGGAGATGTAAAAAGTGTAGCTGAAAACATTTAATTTCAAAAAGATTTTAATAGATTGTGAATAATCAAATAAGAGTTCATCCATTCTGAATCAAATAGATTAGATCAAGTGCCTCCTAAATGGTGAAGCAGTGGAACTCTAAAGAGACATGCTTGATCATTAAAATCCTGTAGACAGATGGAGAAAAAAATCAAAAAGGCTAATTGACTGCCAACCTTAACATTAACAGACTAGAATTCTACAGCTGTACAAAGACCTGTGTAGATCATAAATAAAAACAGAAGACACTTGGAATGGAAGGATGGGTTAGGCAGTATTTGCAGAGAAAGTAACTAAGTTAACATTTCAGGTCAAATGACCCTTCAGCAGAACCTATTTAGACCACGTTTGGAATATGTGGGTGCCACACCTTGAAAGGATGGATTGGTCTTGGAAAGAATGTGGTGCAGATAATGTAGAATGATAACTGGACTCCAAAGGGTTAAATTAGGAGAAGCGTGCACAAACTAAGACGCTGCTTACTAGCATCAGGAGGGCTGAAGGATGATGAGAAAACTTTCACTAAATTAATGAGAATCGAGATGGTAAATTCCTTTTAGTTGATCGTCTAGGAACAGGAAACTAAAAGGTTTAACCAGCCATTCCTGCAGTGATGTTAAAAAAAAATTCTACTTTCAAGTAGAGGCAGAAGTTTGCAAAACTCTTCTGCAAGTAAATCAATGTTAAGTCGGCTGTTAATTTTAAATATTTTGGTGCATCGAAGCTGTGTTAAATAAACCAAAGTTGAGTTGATTTGATTGATTAAAACAAGTCTTATTGGTTGATCAGACTAATATGAACCCTAGAACGCATCATCCTTCTTTGTGCTTGCTTTAAATCATCACTTTTCCTCTTCACAGTGTCCTTCCAGTTGAGACTAAGACATATTGCGGACTATCTTGCTAAACTTATTCTGTTGCTGCAATTCGAATTGAAAGACTTGTTGTGCTGCTTTCAGTCTTCCCATCCTCCAGCAAGCTCCAGGATTCAAAAACAAACCATCAGAACCAAAAGTGTTATAGTACCATTTAAACTTAAGGCAAAGAAAGAGGCCACAGATCTTGCTTTGTGAAATTGGTTGAGGGGTAAAGATTGGTCAGGACACAGAAAATTCATTTGCTCTGCTTGAGCAGTCAGGGGATGTCTTCCGTACCTGAGAGGCAGATTTTGTGCCACATCTTATCAGAAATAAGACTCTTCTAAAAGTGCAGCATTCTCTCAGTATTACATTGGATGTCTGATAAATTTTGTTCTCAAGTCCCTGTGGTGTAACTTGAATGCATAGCTTTCTGACTCAGAGTAGACATCCTTACTGAAAGATTCAAATCAGGGGTAATCTGATGCTAACATGGGTGGGACAAAGCTCCCAGGTACTACTTACACCTCTTGGCCAATACTTATCTCTCGTCCAGAATTAAAATCATCTGGTTATTTACTGTGTTGGAGTTTGTGGGAACTTGTGTTTCAAAGCAGGCTGTTGAATTTCCCACATTATAACAGTGGCTACACTTTAAAAGTATCTTGCTGCTCGTTAGATTGTGTACCAGATGGAAAATGCCAGGGGAAATTTTCCCCATTACCCACCTCCACTGACAGTAGTACAAAGTGAGTTTGCAGACTGAAAAGCAAATACAGCATTGTGCTTATGCACACTGCCCAAAGCCCCAGCAAACATGAATTTCTGCAATACTCCTGCTACTTGTAAACTGCTTTATGCTAAATAAATACATGTCAGATAGGGATAGAACATACAGTGTATTGTAGGGTACCAAGGAGTGTTGACGAACAGAGACGCCTTGGGTTCCAAGTCCATACTTCCCTGAAAGTGACAACACAGGTAAATAGCATGTTAGAGAAGGCATATGTTAAAGAAGGCCTACATAGGTCAGAGCATAGAATATAAGAGATGGGATGTTATGTTGCAACTTTACAAAACACTGGTTAGACCATGCTTGGTGTATTTTATGCAGTTCTGGTCGCCGCACTGTGGAAAGGATGTAATAATGCTGGAGACAATGCAGAGGACATTCACCAGGATGTTGTCTGGATTGGAGGACTTTAGCTACAGAGAAAGATTAGACAAGGCTTGTTTTTCCTGAAGCAAAGGAGGCTGAAAGGGTGATCTAATGGAAATAGATGATTATAGGGTAGGTTATCAATACATTTTTCCCTTGTTACTGGTGTCAAAAATAAGAGGGCACATGTTTGATGTGAGAGGAAGAAATTTTAAAGGGGACCTGAGGGGAAAGACTTTCATACAGAGAGTGGTTAATATCTGGAACTCGCTGCCAGAGGAGATAGTAGAATCATATACAATCAGTGTCTTTAAGAAGCATTGAGACAGACCCTTAAATTGAACCATAGAACCATAGTACACTACAGCACAGAAAACAGGCCATTCGGCCCTTCTAGTCTGTGCCGAAATAGGCAAGGCATAGAAGGATATGGCCCTAATGCGGGCAAATGAGATTAGAGTAGACGGGCAAAGCAATTGGCACGAACGTAGTGGGCTGAAGGGCCTGTTTCTGTGCTGTACAGCTCTGCGTAAGATGTATATACATAAAATGATGCTGGAGTCAGTTTTATTTCCAGGCTACCTCTGATGGGCATTGGCTCTGAATACCAGACCTACCTGTGCCCACAGAGCACTTTGAATTCTGTCAGCAGTTAACATGTCCTGATGAACCACTCATGGTAAGAGTGGAGTTGAAGAACCAGAGATAGCAAATCAGGCAGAGCTGAGATAGCTGCCACCACGCTGATTTACCCATTCACATGGCATCAGCAAGGCAAAAATTGTCCCCATCCAACTGAGTGCAATCACTGTGCATGTGACTTCTTTAACATAATCCTTTCACTCATAAAAGGTAGAGGGTGCAGCTGTGATTAGGAAATGGAGGATAAAATGAGTTACTTAATAGACTTACAGGTGACCAATTGATTCTGTAAATTGTTTATTACACTGAAGCAGTAACATAGTTTTAAGTATCAGTTTTATTGGCCTGGGATTGCTTTGAGATGGAATTATCTGCTCTCTTGCTATTATGGTGTAAATTGAACAGCAATCTGTGCCACTTAGGTTGTCATGACCGCCCGAGAGGGCATTGATAGATTTAAGCCCAGATTTATCTTTGTTCCAGTGGTCCATAGGAAGTGGTCAGTGATGTCCTTCCCACGGGAGAGCTCACCTCTAGCTTCCGTACATGTTCATCGTAACATGTAAGTCAAAGGTGAGCTTGAGGTCAGATGTCAGCATATCTGACCTCCCATCCTTCTGCAGGATGCAAGCAGTGAGTCCAGAGGTGCAGAACAAACGTCCTGACTTAAG